>NC_052349.1:47890118-48001422 GCF_009727055.1 Benincasa hispida | reverse complement strand
ACGAACGAACACGGCACTGCATGCGTGCAGGGTATGCGGCTGGCTGTGCGTCTGGCTGACTCAATGCCTCACCAATGCAACTCTTGTTTTTCTTTTTTGATTCCTCCAATCACTCGAAAGCTAATAACTCAAACGTAACTCTCTAAATATGCTCAACACACGATTTAGGTGATTGGTATGAATTAAATTCTCTTGCCCAACCCTCTATTTATAGCCATTTCAAACTCACCCATGGTGGACAACTCAACTTCCCATTTGTCTCACTTTTGGAGCTTCCACACACTCAACCTTACCCGGCCTAGCCTTGAAGTTGTTCTCATTTCAGCTTGCCAGCCAAAAATCTTCTCGTTTTTCCATAGAATTTCCTTCACCCACCTCCTGTTTGAGGTGATAGACTCAATTTGCATGGAAATCTCCTTTGTCCACCTTCTACTAAAATTTTTGTTGTGATCCTCTTTTTTGCCACCCTAAATTACTTAATTACTTTCATATATTTTCTCATTTACTTAAATTGGTTTAAGATTTATGCTCATATATCATTGGATCCTTCCTTGAAGTTCTCCATCAATTAGCCTTGCCCTTTTAACCTTAACGCCATAACAACTCACCTTTTCCCTTCCATCAAAAGTCCAACTTTAGCCACGCATGAGGTTTGTCATCACTAACGCATAGGGTGGGCCACTCACCCTCGATGCATGGCTGCTAGCGTGTTACTTTGCTTGGCCTACTATAGCATGGCCTCACGGCGCTGACTATTTGACGCATGGAGTGCTAAGCCTAGGACGCTTGCCGCTTGGCCTCATAAGCGCTCTCGGCTACGTGGCGTGTCTCGCGCTATTGGGCGTGTTCACCATTATAGGCGTGCGTTTGGCATAGACATCGATGGCATGGCTACTCGGCAGTGGCTTCGACGCAATAGGATGGCTTACCCACTTGCCCGTTCGACACATAGGCAGGGCGCTCAGTATACACCATCGACGCATGGCCTGTGTGCTTGACGCACAGCCTGTGCGCTTGTCCACGACACATGGCCTGTGCGTTTGGCCTGCGCGCTTGGCTTTAACTCATGGCCGACGCGCCTAACATGCTCACTCGATGCATGCTGCCTGCTCGTGTTCGTATGGATCATGTATGCCCTTGTGTTTGATTGTATGCAACCCTTAGCCATTTTTCAAGTTTTCTTGCTTCCATTCTCCATGCCTTCTTGCGTCCAACATGTTTTAAGCCCTTCATAGGCTTTTGGATCTTTGGTCACCTTTTTGGATAATTTTAATGTTTTCCACCCTTTGTTCCAATATCTTTACTTAGGATTTTTCTTCTCTATTTAACCTCCCACTTTAGATTTAATGTTAAGGTCTTACAGTAATAATAATAATAAATAAATAAATAAAGGGCGGAGATCAGAGCCGTTAAAGCACTTAGTTGGAAACCAACAAAGTGCTCAAGTCAAAGACTGAGGCTGGGACCAACGGAATCCTTAGGCTGCATACTAAGATGGAAGCCAATAATGGGTGGAGATCAAAGCCATTAGAGCACTGAGTTGGAAACCTACAGAATGCTTAAGTCAAAGACTGAGGCTGGAATCGATGGAACCCTTAGGTCGTGTACTAAGATCGAAGCCAATAAAGAGGCGATGATCAGAGCCGCTAGAGCACTGAGTTGAAAACCGACAGAATGCTCAAGCCAAAGACTGAGGCTGAAACCGATCGAACCCTCAAGCCGTGTACTAAGATCGAAGCCAATAAAGGGTGGAGATTAGAGCCGTTAGAGCACTGAGTTGGAAACCGACGAAATGCTCAAGTCAAAGACTGAGGCTAGAATAGATACAACCCTTAGGCTGTTGGGGTTGATACCCTAAATCTCGTAGGGTCCTGTAGTTTGTAAAACCCTGTATGAACAAATGCTTGTGATGTAATAATATGTGATATTTTTTTCACTATTGTCTATGAAATATGAGATTTTTTAGTTGCATTACCCACAAACCAATAAACTAAGATCCCTAGTTATCGTTGTAACTTAAGCATGTATGTGGAGACATACAAGTGGATCATGCCTTAAGTGATAACCTAAATGGTCTGTAGCATAAGGATAAAAGAGGGAAACCTTATCCTGGTGACACTACGGATACAACCCGCTTTATGGATTCTATAAGTGTTGTAAAGTGCTATAGATGGTCTGATCCTGATCATTCATGTGAAGACATGTGAGCGGAGGTGTCCTATACAAAAGAGTTTGTATAAGACTAGACACGAAATGTTTAGTCTCATTATATAACGCTATTCATGACAGAGATTTTCATTTCACTAGAATAACCATAGGTAACATGACCTAAATCCTTTTTGATTTGGGAACTTCTTCCTATAAGGGTGGTCCTTTGATTTGCATGGGTGTGAGTGGCCAGATTTCAGACCCAAACCTACCACTTTGGGGATTCATCTGATTGAGGAGTTGGGAACTCAACTACACAAGATGGAATTCACTCCTTCCCCAAAGCAGGGGTAAGTAGATAGATTACTTCCTTAAGGGCTGATTCTGGGGCTTGAACGATGTGGCGCCACACACTTTCTCATGGCTCGAGAGGTGTTCACTCATAGTAGTACTATGATGTATTATTCATTAGAGAAATCGGTGGTACTTGAGGAGTTAGATGTAACTACAGGGGCAAAATGGTAAATTGGCCTAGCTGTACTTACAAGCGATTTATGAAGGTTTATCATACTATTGATTGGTTATATCCAATGGACACAGAAATATATCTGTAGTAAGAAGAGTATAACAGTCGGTCTTTAGTGGAGTGTCCGACAGTTAACAGATGGTGGATTTCGTGATTAAAGAGTTTAGTCAGTTATTCACGTACTGTTCGAGCTTCAAGCTACAGGTCCATAAGGTCCCCTTGGTAGCTCAATGGATTCAAGTTGAGAATCAGTTTTTGGGTAAGTTTGAAGTGTTCAAATTAACAAGAGGGAATTTGATTATATATGATATAATTAAATTGATTCAATTATATGTGATATAATTGATATGATGTATGAGATATATTAATTAGAGGAATTGTTATAAATATGATTTATATTAAATAAAGGAGAAAAGAACTATGGTTTAAATATTACATATGATGTTATATTAAAACTATAAGTTATAAATATAATATGATAAATTAGTTATTATATTTATTTATAATTAAACAATTATATGGTAATCGTGGTTGGTTATTTTCTCCATTAATCGTGAAAGTAGGAGGTTATGTTCAGTTTTCATAACTGAAGGATAAAATGAAAAGAGTTTTCATTTTGTTAAGAGATCGCTTCATTAGTTGCATTACTAATCGTTTTGCTCACAAGAGACTACACGATAGCCCTCTAACGAGAAATGATCGTGTAAATCGAGAGACTAAATGATCGTGTATAGTGAGATTTACTAAACGATCTAGTGAGATTTACTAAGTGATCATGTAAAAGATTTAGCGAGAGACTAAACGATCGAGCAGGAATCAACCCTTAAGGGAGCTATCTATCTACTTGCCCCTACTTAGGGGAAGGAGTGAATTCCATCTTGTGTAGCTGAGTTTCCAGCTCCCAAATCAAACAAATCCCCAAAGTGGTAGTTTGAGTCAGCGACCTAGCCACTACACCAATACAAATCAAAGGACTGCTCTCAATGGCAGGAGTTCCCAACTCACTCAGGATTGAGGTCATGTTACCTATGGTCATCCTAGTGAAGTGAATTCTCTGTCATAAACGATGTCATATAATGAGATGTTAACACTTTGTGGTAAGGTCTTATACAAACTCTTTGTATAGGATGCCCCCGCTCGCATGTCCCCTACATGAATGATCAAGATCAGACCATCTGTGACAAGTTACAACACTTGTGACCATTCCACAAAGCAGGTCACATCCGTAGCATTACCAGGATGGTTTCCCTCCTATATCCATATACTACAAACCATTTTGATTATCACTTAAGACATGATCAACTTGTATGTCAGTACATACATGTTTAAGTTACATTCAGATAACCAGGGATTTTAGGTTTATTGGTTTGTGATAAAGCAAATAAAACAAACAACTGAGCAAAAATAAGATGTGAAGTAAATATCATATATTATACATTACAAGCATTCGTACAAACTGTTTACAAACTACAGGACACGAGACTTTAGGATATCAACTCCAACAATCTCCCACTTGTCCTAAAGCAAAGTGGGGTGTACAAAAACTAGTACAAAACAATAAACTAAGGCATAAAAGCCCAGTACAAAAAAATCTCCCACTTGCCCTAGTCCAACCGCGGGCGATCTTGTAGACCCATGTTCTGAAGGTGACCCTCAAACACTGTAGTCGTGAGAGCCTTCGTAAACGGGTCAGCAACATTGTGCTCCGAAGCGATCTTCGTGACGATCACGTCCCCTCGATGCACTATCTCGCAGATCAGATGATACTTCCGCTCTATGTGTTTGTCGCTCCATTGACTCCGAGGCTCCTTGGAGTTTGCACTGCCCCACTATTATCACATTAGAGGATAATGGGCCTAGACATATCTGGAACAACTTCCAGTTCTATCAAGAACTTCCTGAACTAGAAGGCCTCCTTAGCAGCTTTACAAGCCGCTACGTACTCTGCCTCCATAGTGGAGTCGGCGATGCACCCCTGCTTAGTGCTTCGCTACATACAACTCCTCCGTTAAGAGTAAAGAGTGACTCTGACATGGACTTGCGAGAGTCCTTATCAGTCTGAAAGTCAAAATCCGTGTATCCAGTAAGGATCAAATCCCTAGATCCGTACACGAGCATGTAATCCCTCATTCTCCAAAGATACTTGAGTATGTTCCTCACTGCTGTCTAGTGACCCTGGCCTAGGTTAGACTGATACTTACTGGTTATGCCCACAGCGTAGCAGATGTTTGGATGAGTACAGATCATTGCATACATCAAACTTCCAACGACAAACGCATATGGGACCTGTCTCATCTCCTCAACCTCTTGAGGTGTCTTAGGACATATGTCCTTAGACAAAGTGACTCTATGCCTAAATGGCAGTAGGCCCCTCTTGGAGTCCTGCATCGAATACTTGAGCAACATCTTATCAATGTACGGTGCTTGAGACAGTGCTAGGACTTTGTTCTTACGATCCTGAAAGATCTGTATACTCAAAACAAACTGAGCCTTTCCCAAATCTGTCATTTGGAATTAGGTCGCTAGTAAGTTCTTAACTGCAATCAGTAGACCTACATCATTCTCAATGAGTAGTATATCGTCTACATACAACACCAAGAATACTACTGAAGTGTTGATGATCTTCTTGTAGACACAAGATTCATCAACGTTCTGGTCAAAGCCATACGATTTGATCGCAATATCAAACCGTATGTTCCAAGATCTAGACGTCTGTTTCAGCCCATAAATGGACCCATTCAGCTTGCAAACCTTTTACTCTTGACCTAGGGTTATGAATCCCTCGGGTTGCATCTTGTAAATGGTCTCCTTGAGATTGTTATTCAGAAAGGCCGTCTTGACTTCTATTTGCCAGATCTCATAATTATAATAAGCTGCAATGGACAGGAGGATGTGGATAGACTTTAATATGGTAACAGGCGAGAAAGTCTCCTCATAGTCGACTCTCTCTACCTGGGTATAACTCTTTGCCACGAGTCGAGCCTTGAAGGTCTGCATCTTCCCATCAGCACCCCGTTTGCGCTTGTAGATCCATTTACAGCCTATAGTCTTACCCCATCAGGCTGATCTACAAGATCCCATACTGAGTTAGTACATCGACTCCATCTCGAGGTCCATGGACTTGACCCATTCATCCCGGTCTACATCCACCATTGCCTTATGATAAGACAATGGATCCTCAATATCGCCATCTGCTACTATAGCAAGGATTTCCATGAAACCCAGATAGCGAACGGGTGGGTTCGTAACCCTCCCACTGCGTCGAGTTCCCTCAACTCTTGAGGTGGAACCAACCTACTAAATGAACTACCATCAACAACTCTTGCTGACGAAGCAGGCTCTTCAATAACTCTTGTTGAAGTTTCAGTAGTTTCATTGGAAAGCTCACGCAACGCGACTTTACTTCGTGGACTGTACTCGGATATGTTCCTCCTCCAGAAAAGTAGCATTCGTGGAAACAAACACCCTATTTTCCGACGGATCATAAAAATAACCCCCCGTGTACCTTTGGGGTAGCCTACAAAGAGGCATAACCTCGACCGTGGTTCCAACTTCTTGGGATTTTCCTCAAGCACATGTGTAGGGCAACCCCAAATGCAGAAGTGACGTACACTAGCTTTACGCCCGTCCCACAACTCTAAAGGTGTTCTCGCAACACTCATGGAGGGAACACAGTTGAGTATGTATACCGTAATTTCCACTACGAAACCTCAAAACGAGTCCAGTATGGAAGCGTAACTCATCATTGAACGAACCATGTTCAACAAGGTTCTATTTCTCCTCTTCGCTACACCATTTTGCTGAGGTGTACCCGGTACTGAGAGTTGGAAAACGATTCCATGTTCTATCAAGTAGTCCTAGATTTACGAGTCCAAAAACTCTCAACCTCGATCCGATCAAAGTGTTAGAAAAAAATAATGTCAAATTTATGCCTAATAGGTAAGTGAATTAAAAAAAAAATCAACAACCTACTAGAAAAAAATTGAAAGTTTACAAACCTATTAGATATTTTATAAAGAAAATAATCAAATATCACCAAACTTTAAAGTTGTGTATCAATCAAAACCTTAAATTAATAATTATATCGATTTAAACTCTAAATTTTCATTAGTAAATCAATTTATAACTCCACCAATGATTTATAAATATTTCACTTGTTTCAATTTAAAATCATCTAATAGAACTATTCGTCCTACCAAAATCCTACCCAAAGTTGCCTAAAAAATTTTGATATAATTCTTCCTAAATAAGTTGAGAAAAATATAGGAAGACAAGAAAATGAAAAATCACTGATATTAATGAAAACGTGTTACTATTCAAATCATTTAAAACATAGCATGTCTTTTTTTTTTTTTCAAGTACAACAAGTAATAGTAAGAAGATTTAAAATTTCGAGCTCAATTAAATGAGATAGTAAATGTTAATTACCGTTGAACTATATTCTATTTGATGGATTTTATATTTTTTAGTATGAAACATACCTCATGTAGTTGAACTATACTCAATAATAAAATGTCAAATTGAACCTAACTAACATAAACATACCTCCATGGATTCGATTTTTTTGCTCCAAATGGTTGTACTAACAAAATAATAATTAAAAAAACCTTCAAGAAAAAACAAAATAATAAAAAAGTATATGAAAAATAATAGATGTCCATTAGTCTCATGCTTAGTGTCCAATGCCAAGTGTCATTTTCTCATTATCACATGTGTTGGCTATATGTCATTCAATCACCTATGCATAGTGTCCAATTGTGCCACTTCCTACTTGCCAAAATAACTTATAAATAAGTGGTCATTTGTGGATTTTGTTGAGATACATTAGTTGAAACTCCACCAATTTTGGAGAAAGTGGAGATTTTTTAAGAAATTTCCTATTTTCTATTATTTTATTTATTTATCATTATTTTATTTTATTTGTTTATATATTTATTTTAGTATTATATTTATTAATATTCTTGTTCTCGTTGTGCCTCGTTTTTTCCCCGCAAATTCACAACATGTTATCAGCACAAGCTCCTGTCGTTTTCTCCGCTAAAGGTATGTCGGTTTTTTCCTCTTTGTTATAGTTAATAAATTAAATGTTGTTTTACATATTTGATATATATTAAATTTATAATATAAATATAATATTTTCTAATAGTGTTACTATGAAAAATATTAAAAAAAATTAGAATTTGTAGTAATTGATATTAATTGTAATAATTATTTGTCATTAATGTTTGATGCCAAAATACACCTAGATACCATGAAAATATGATCATTAGAAAACAATTTTTTTTCAAAAGCTCGTCGTAAATGGATGGGCTTGAGACTCCAAAATTTTAAATCAATATGTTAGAGAAGACATTTTTCTACATTTCGGATATGCCCTTGCAATAGCAATATCGAGAGAAATATTTTAAAAATAGTTTGCACTCGTTTGATGTCTTCTCGTGGCTAAATGAAATAAAAAATTATTGATTAAAAAAAAATATGAATCTCAGCCAACTAGAGCAACAACATTCCTTGAAGTGAATGAAAAGTTTAAATTGTGGATGAAAAGTCATGAATCTCGACCAACTGAAACAACAATATTTCCTAAAGTAAATACTACGAATTTTAATAATCGTGGTCAAGATCATGGTCATGGTCGAGGTCGCGACCGGGGCAGAAGAAGAAAAAAATATTATTTTAGTGGTGGTCGTTCTAATCATTCAAATTTCAAAAGAACCACACAAAATGATGATCATAAAAGAAAAGCTCCACAAGATAAAAAGAGTGTTGAAAATAAATGCTTCCGATGCGAAATGACTAGACATTGGTCACGTACCTGTCGTACGTCAAAACACTTAATTGACTTATATCAAGCCTCCTTGAAAGAAAAAGAGAAATTTTGCATATCAAGATCATGACATATTTGACCCATCTCATATGAAAAATTTGGATGTGGCAGACTTTTTTGAATCTTCTGAAGAGAAAATCAGCAGAATTGATGGAACATCAAGTGTTTCCTTTGACTTTGAAAATATCTAGGTTTAATTTTTTTTTCATCTCCATATTCTTTTTCTTCTCTTAATAGATGTTAACCTTTGTATATTCCAAATGTTGTTTGTCTTGTTGTAATTATTTTCTTTTAATGAAAAGACATGAATCATTTTTATATATTGAGTGACTAAAAAATGAGTAAAGAAGATCTATGTCTGGCAAACAGTACAACTGCACATGCAATACTTATAAATAAAAAATATTTTTCCAAACTGACAATGCTGGAAGATAAAGTCAATACAATATCAGGTTTTGCAAACTTGATTGAAGGATTTGGAAAAACAAATATTACTTTGCCTAGAGGAACAAAATTTATAATTGACAATGCATTGTTCTCTAGTCAATCAAAGATAAATCTACTTGGTTTTAAAGATACATTGCAATGGTTATTATATTTAGACTGCTAGTAAGAATAATGTGGAAAATCTATATATCATATCCACTGTCTCAAATGAAAAACATATACGAGAAGAGTTACTTGCTTTATCTTCTGGATTGTATTATACTAATATATGAGTAATTGAAACATAGCAACAATGAACCTAAAGTTCATGAATCTAGACATATTTACAGTTTGAAATGACCGATTGGGTCATCCAGAATCTATAATGATGAGGAGAATTATTGAGAATTCAAATGGACACCCATTGAAGAGCTAGAAGATTACTCAATTTAATGAATTATCATGTGATACTTGCTCTCAAGGAAAATTGATAATTAGACCATCACCAGCTAAAGTGGGGACTGAATCACCTACATTTCTAGAATAAATCCATGGTGATATATGTGGACCTATTAACCCACCAAGTGAACCATTTAGATATTTTTGGTATTAATAGATGCATCTAGCAGATGGTTACACGTGTGCTTATTATCAAGTCGAAACCTTGCATTTGCAAGATTACTTGCTCAAATAATTAAGTTATGTTGGAAACGGGAGGATCCCAAGAACGACGAATAGCAAACGGTCAAGGCACAGCGGTCAAGCAAAGAGAAAAAACCTGCAAAACAGAAACTCGTTATAGGCTGAGTCGCGGAGCTCGCTCTCTGTAAGACGTTTCGCATCTCTGCCCAAGTGTGCAAGCATGTCTGAAAAATGCCACATCGTCCCTAGGATAAAACAGCCAAAGAAACCTGATTGAAAATGCACCATTACCAACCAGAACACACACCCTTTCTAACCCACTGCTCGGAAAACTAAAATGGAAGAGTTAAGAGAGGAAAATTGGAATGGAGTGAATGAAAAAAAAATTGTGTTTTTTGAATTGCTGAAGGCCACGCCTTTTATAGACCTTTAGCGTGGAATGGTAGGTAGCGAAATAGGCGGTGAACCTCAGAACATGCACTGATGAATCGCACTTGCGCAGACGAATCGCACTTGCGCGGGCATGCGCAAACGGGGAGGATTTTTCTTTTGTTTTTTCCAGTTTAAAAAAATAAAAAATAATAAAAAAAATATTTTTATTAAAATTAACAATCACACACACCCGCACCTCGCCCGACCGGACGAATGGCGGTGCGTGTGTAGGTTGACCATCGAACCCACATTGGTCTATCTCCTCATTCCCTCCAAAACATGGGTACCCCTTGGGCCCCAAACCCAAAACTCAAGATTGGAGTACATAAGGGAGGCTTCCAAATCAAAATTTTCGAATGTGAGATTCTCCAACCAAAGATTATTTCCCTCTTATTTTTTAAAGTTAAATTTTCACCCAATAAGTTAAGAGCACAATTTCCTGATTATACAATTAAGATCATTCATCTTGGTAATGTTGGTGAATTTACATCTCAAGCTTTTGATCATTATTGTATGTCAATTGAGATAAGTGTTGAACATCTTGTAGCTCATGTTCATACACAAAATGGTTTAGCATAATCATTTATAAAATGTTTGCAATTAATTTCAAGACCATTACTTATGAGAGCTAAGCTTCCTTCATTTGTATGTAGACATGCTATTTTGCATGCAGCGTCACTTGTACACATTAGGCCAGTATCTTATCATAAGTACTCGGCATTACAATTAGCTTATGGCCATGAGCAAAATATTTTCCATTTGAGAATTTTTGGATGTGCAATATATGTTCCAATTGCTCCACCACAACGCACTAAGATGGATCCTCAAATGAGGTTAGGAATATGTGTTGAATATGATTCTCCATCAATTATATCTTGAGCCTCTGATGGATGATGTATTTACTACACGATTTGCTGATTGTCATTTAATTAGACAAATTTTCCAACATTAGGGGAAGGAATTAAGAATTTTGAAAAAAGAAATTACATGGTATGCATCGTTATTTTCTCATTTAGATCCCCGTATAGATCAATGTGAACTTGGAATTCAGAAAATAATTCATTTTCAAAATAGCAAATCAATTACCAGATGCATTTATAGATGCAAAGAAAGTAACTAAGTCACATATACCAGCTGCAAATGTTCCATCAAAAATTGATATCCCAACACAACAAGTTGTCACTAATGAGTCTGAAACAAGCTAGAAGTGTGGTAGACCAGTGGGTTCCAAAGATAAAAATCCTCGGAAAAAGAAAAATAATTAATAGACAAGAAGACTTGGTTGAGGATGTAAATACCCATAAAAAAAATCCTTGACATGACTAATGAGGAAGGTGAAATACCTAAAGATAATAATGAGATTTCAATAAACTATGTCATGTCAGGAAAAAGATAGAATCAAACTAATGTAATTATTGACAACATTTTTGTGTATGATGTTACTCTTGATATTATATCTAAAAATGAGGATCCTAAATCAAAATCTATTGAAGAATGTCGACATAGAAAATATTGGTTTCGGTGGAAAGAAGCAATCGAAGCAGAATTAAACTCACTTTCAAAATGTCGGGTTTTTAGACCTGTATCTGAACACCAGAAGGTGTTAAACCTGTGGGATACAAATGGGTATTTATGAAGAAAAGAAATGAAAATAATGAGGTCATAAGATATAAAGCAAGACTAATTGCACAAGGTTTTTCACAAAGATCTGGTATTGATTTTGAGGAGACGTATTCTCCGGTGGTGGATGTAATTATATTAAGATATTTAATTGGCTTGACTATGTATAAAAGTCTGAATATGCATCTTATGGATATAGTCACAACATATTTATATGGATCTCTTGATAATGATATTTATATGAGAATCCCAGAAGTATTTAAGATATCTGAAACATATACATCAAATTACCAAGAATGAAATTCAATAAAGTTACAGAGATCACTATATGGGTTAAAACAATCAAGACGGATGTGGTACAATCGCCTGAGTGGATATTTATTGAAAGAAGGATATCAAAAGAATCTAATATGTCCGTGTGTTTTTATAAAGAAATCATAATCAGGATTTGCTATTATAACTATATACGTTGATGACTTGAATATAATTGGAATTTCTGAAGAGTTTTCAAAGGCAATAGAATATCTTAAGAAAGAATTTGAGATGAAAGATCTCGAAAAGACAAAATTTTGCCTTGGATTGCAAATTAAGCATTTAGCAAATGAAATATTTATTCATCAGTCAACTTATACAGGAAAAATTTTGAAAAGATTTTATATGGACAAAGCACATCTATTCACACAAAAGTCCGTTCATTGGATATAAAGAAAGATATATTCCAATCTCGAGAAGATAATGAAGAACTTCTTGGTCCTGAAGTACCATATCTTAATGCAATTGGTGCACTTATATATCTCGCTAATAGTACAAGACCAGAAATGTTAAAGTTAGGAAACATGCAACAGAAGCAACAAGGATCAATAAGCATTCTAATTCATTAATTTTGGCTTTGAATCTAAGCATGTTCATAAAATACAAAGTGGGTTTCATGACATACCTTTGAAGAACACCTTGAATCACGATTCTCAACTACAAATCTTCTCTAAATCTTATTGTGAACCACCTCAAGATATTCTCTACAATTCTCTTGGAGCTTTAGATTGAGTTGTGGGACACAAAATAAGCTTAAATGAAGGAAATTTGGAGAAGAAACACATTGTTGAACCCACTTGAAGAGCACCTTCTTCAAATCAAATTTTCAACAAAAATTCAACTGATGCATGCTCGATTTCCACTTCGATCTTCTCTATTTATTGCAGGACTATCATGCAATGGAGAAGCCTGCATGAGGTGCAGCTCATGCTTGGAGAATTGAAGTAAGAATAAGTGGTTTTTGAGTGAGCTACTTGAGAAGATGAGTGGAGTTTTCCAACTTTTGATTTTCCAATTTTTTTGTGTTTTATAATTTTAATTTTGTTTTATAAATTGATTTCCAAAATCAATTTAGTTTTTAAATTTTATAACTTTATTGATTTTACAAAATTAATTTCACAAATTAATTTTCTAATAAAATTAATAATAAATAATTAATTAATTCTAATTAATTTAATATCAAATATTGAATTAGTTTTACACAAAATACACCTTCATGAATTTAATATTTAAATCATATTTAAATATTAATTCATTTTCAAATTCCGTTTAATTCCAAAATTAAATGCATAATTATATCTCATATAATTACTAATTCCCTTAATTCTAATTTGAACATTTCAAATTAACTTATCACGTTACTCTAAAGCTAATCCATTTACAAGCTAGTAAGGGGACCTCATGGACCAACAGATCATGGACTCCAACGATCTGAGATTAATTAGCTAAAACTCTTTACACCGAATTAACCCCCATTCATTAAATAATGGGTCATTCCACTAAAGCTCATAGTTGCACTTCCCTCATTGTAGATATATTATGTCCACTCAATATAACCATGATTAGTAAGTTAACCCTTCACAGGTTGTTCGTAATAACGGTTGGGTCAAATGTTTGTTTTACCCCCGAGATTACCTCTTGTTCCTTAAGTCCCACTGATACTCTGATGAACAATTGATTTGTGATCCGATTAAGAAATCGAGTCCCTCTCGGGTCAATGAGAGGGTGGGGCCCCTTGTTCAAGAACCGAAGTTAGCACTTAAGGAAATAACCTCTCTACTATCCCTAAAAGCGGGTAGAAGTGAATTCCATCTTGCACCCTATGTCCCCAACTATCTACCCGGTCTGACCCCCGAAATGGAGGTTTATTGACCCGGCACTGTTGAACCAACCCTCACCTAGGCAAATCTAAGGATAATTCCAATAAACAGGAGTTCATAGTTAGTTCAGGATTAAGGTCAGGTTACCCAGGTCATCGCTTTGAAATAGTCAGTCTTAAATAATAAACAGCGTTATAAAGTAAGAGTGACTAATTTCATGGTCCGATCTTGTACAAATGCATTGCATAAGACGCCCCTACTCCTCATGTCATAACATGTATGAATTAGGATCACATCGTCTGCAGTACTTTACAATTCCTTGTAACAACTACAGAGTGGCCGGCATCCAATAGTGTTACCACAATAAGGCACCCAACCTCATTCATATACTATATATCATTTTGACTATTTACTCGAACATGATCCACTTTATAAACGTGTTGGGCATTTTCTTTTGGAGAAACACGTTGACGTTTATTTTGAGTTACAACAATTTTAAACATCTCTATGTTATGAAGGGAACTTAATGCTAATGACCTCAGCACATATAAGTTATTTTCCAGTTTTACTATACAGATTTATGAATAAACACTTTATCTACATTAAACTGAAGAGTATATTTACATTGTAACAAGCAATTTATAGAAATTAAGTTCATTTTCAACTCAGGAACTACAAATCCATCTTTTAAAATAAGAAATCTATTCTGTAAAGTCAACTGGATTCCTCTCACTCCCACAATTGAGACGACGTACCGGTGCCTACTCGTATTGTCATCTCACTAGCCTCCAACTGCCACGGGGATCTAATCCCCTGAAAAAGAAGAACAAACATGATTAGTGGCGCCCGAATCAATAATCCAGGCAGAATCATCTCCACTAAACAAGTTTCTAACACCAGTAAATCATATTTACCTTTGTTCGCCTTGACCTTAGCCTTGGCCGCCTTTTTTTCCTTCAACCAGCGAGGAAAATTCCTCTTCCAGTGTCTGTCTTGGTTGTAGTGGAAATACTTTCCCTTGTCAACCGGCGCCGAACGCCTATTCCGCTGGACGACAGATGGTTGGTTAGCAGGCACCTTCCCCTTACCACCCTTCTTTTTCTTCCACTTTCCAATGTTAGACGTGAAGGAACTCTTATACAAGAGTACGTCTGAGCAGAAGCGAATCTTTCCAAAAGCATTGTGACAGAATACCACATTTACATTCACTCATATAGATATGCATCAAACTACTAAATTACCGGCATGCTTAGAGATAAATAAACAAGAGAACGAGTAAACTTACCAGTTGAAGACTCTCTTCACTTGAAATCTCGCTCTCTCCACGAACGGAAGCTTTCGCTCTCGCTGGAACATCGAGCTATCATTCAGCAATACCTCGGTCATTTACCATGAACAACTCCACACGAACAGACGAAAAAGATGGGGATGATACTACCACTTGGAACCCTTAGTATTCTCGTAGTGAGAATTCAAAGAGTGGGCTCTGTTCGGATTTGGTAGAGGGGAGAAGGAAAAGAGATCGTATACAACGATCAAGGAAGTGGGAGAAAGCAGTGTCTAACGTGTAGACAGGGTGCTTGATCGTTTAGGCGAAGTACACGATCATGTAGGAAAAGCTAAGTGATCGTCTATACGATCATTTAGTAAAGCTCAGGCGCTAAGTGAACGTTTAGGAAAAGGTAAGCGATCGTCTAGTAGATGTGTGTTCGTGTAAGCGATTCGGCAGTAAACACAAGCTATCGTATAGGCTCTGAATTACTAAGCGATCGAATGCAAAACGCTCCGTGAGCTATTAATCGTGTCCCTTTCAATATCTTTGCAAAATGAAAACAATTTTCATTTTATTCTTCAATTATGAAAATTGAATGGAACTCCCCACTAACACACGGTTACGGAGAAAGGATAATTGGCCAAATTAATAAATAATAAATATAATCATATTATATTCATAATCTATAGTTTGATATCATATATCAACCATAATGTTTTCTCCTCTACTAGATATAAATTTCCTCCAAATTAATGTATCTCATATATAAAATCAATCATATCATATATAATTAACCAGTTCAATTACCTCTTGTCAATTTGAACATTTCAAACTGACCTAAAAACTGATTCCCAACTTGAATCCAAGCTACCAAGTGGACTTTATGGACCTATGGCTTGAAGCTCCAATTGTACGTGAATAGCTGACTAAACTTTTTAGCCATGAGATCCATCATCCTTTAACTGCCAAACATTCCACTAAAGATTGACAGTTGAACTCTCCTTACCATAAATATATTTTTGTATCCATTAGATATAACCAATCATCAGTACGAGAACCCTTCACAGATGCTCGTAAGTACAGCTAGGTCAATTTACCATTTTTCCCCTGTAGTTACATCTTACTCCTTAAGTACCACTGATCCCTCTAATGAACAATACAACATAGTCTTACTATATGTGAACACCTCTCAGGCCATGAGAAAGTGTATGGCGCCACATTGTTCAAGCCCCAGAATCAGCCCTTAAAGGAGAAATCTATCTTCTTATCCCTGCTTCGAAGAAGGAGTGAATTCCATCTTGTGTAACTGAGTTCCCAGCTTCCAAATTAGACGAATCCTCAAAGTGGTAGGTTTGAGTCGGCAACCTGGCCACTCGCACCTATGCAAATCAAAGGACTGCCCTCAATGGCAGAAGTTCCCAACTCATTCATGATTGAGGTCATGTTACCTATGGTCATCCTAATGAAGTGAAGTCTCTGTCATGAATGGTGTTATATAATGATTCGTGGTCAGGTCTTATACAAACTCTTTGTATAGGACGCCCTCGATCGCATGTCTCCACACGAATGATAAGGATCAGACCATCTATGGCAAGTCACAACACTTGTAACCATTCCCAAAAACAGGCCACATCCATAGCATTACCAAGATAAGGTTTCCCTCCTATATCCATATACTATAGACCATTTTAGTTATCACTTAAGACATGATCCACTTGTATGTCACCACATACATGCTTAAATTACAAAATGACAACCAGGGATTTTAGTTTATTGGTTTATGGTAAAGCAAATAAAACATCCAATTTGCAAAGTCAATAAGTGAAGTAAATATCATATATTATACATCATAATTGTCAGTACAAAATGTGTTTACAAACTACAGGACACGAGACTTTAGGGCATCATCCCCAACAAGAGGCAGAAGGTGCAAACTTTGTCCCTAAGGTCAAACCTCGATGGAACGTCTTTGAAGACGAGGCAACATTTGCCTCACGTCCTTTCCTCTCCTTACTTTTCAGTAAAGATTGGTATGTCTGCAACTCGTTGAGGAGTGTTGCAAGGATATATTCCACTTTGTTAAGAATTGCATTGCTAACAAAGTGTAGGAAGCTTTCCGGCAATGAATGCAGGATTATGCTAACCTGACTGGCCTAATCGATTCTAGACCCATTCATCTTCGCCACATTGAAGTGGACCATCATGTTAAGCACATGTTCACGAATAAAGGTGCCTTCCTTCATTTTGAAGTTGAAGATGTATTTAAGCGCCTCGTGCTTGAGCTGTCCAGACAGTTGTCAGAACATTCCCCGCAGGGACTCAATGATCTCACGCACTGAGACCATGGGCTCAGGCTTCTTGGACAACACGTCGCTAAGACTGGCCAAGATATAGGCTTGAGCCTTCTAGTTTGCATGTGTCCAATGCTCGTACGCCTCCCGAATATTTCGAGCAGCGTTAGAAGCTGGAATAGGAGGATGCTCCTCCGTAAGGGCGAACATAAGGTTCTCGATGATGAGTATTATCGTGATCATATGTTTCCAACTAGCGTAATTGTCAACAGCTAATTTATCAATGCTTAGCAAAGCAATAGTGATTGTAGCCATTTTAAAACCGTTGAATTAATTTTAGCAAAATAGTTACCAAGTACCATAAGTGATAAGACTTCTATTTCGTAATGAAGCCCCAACAAGGCAAGACAAACGTCACCGGTGAGGTGATCAGATGCCCCTTCATTGGGATGAGACACTCTCAACCATTAGATAGAAACAACTTTTGGAACTGGACCTAACAGCCACCATTTGTTCGGTCTAAAATTGTTAATCCTTAACAATTCCACGTAAGCGTAGCCCCTCATTTTTGGCCCCAGAGTCCTACCCTAATGCGCCCATTGTAGGGAAAAAGTAGATTAGGACAAAAGACTAAGTAACCTTATCCTATACAAGAGATCAAAAAAATAAACGTGCAAAACTGCCATCCTATAGGGGTACACTCCCAGGGTGCCTCAAGGCGATGCGCAGAAACCTTATTCAACCTAACGAGAGAGACCGTGGGATATGCTGTCGCACGTCCCGCTCCCACTTACTATGAATATTCTCTCCATCCACCTTGATCTTGACCTACCTAAATACCATCCTTTAAGGGGACACTCTCAGGGTGCCACGAGGCCGAGGATAGATCTCACGGTGTGAAGAATAAAGGGAGAAACATGAGAGGTTTAAATGAAGCATCAGATACCCCAAGTATATCCCACTGAATGTTCTACCTAGGGGTTCATTAACCTAGACAATTCGGCTACTGATTTTAGTCTAAGTAAACATGCAACGAAAGCAACAAGGATCAATAAGCATTCTAATTCATTAATTTTGGCTTTGAATTTAAGCATGCTCATAAAATATAAAGTGGGTTTCATCACATACCTTTGAAGAACACCTTGAATCACGATTCTTAGCTGCAAATCTTCTCCAAATCTTGTTGTGAACCACCTCAAGATCTTCCCTACTATTCTCTTGCAACTTTAGATTAAGTTGTGAGACTCAAAATAAGCTTGAATGAAGGGAATTTGGAGAAGAAACACATTGTTGTACCTACTTGAAGAGCACCTTCTTCAACTCAAATTTTCAGCAAAAATTCAACTAATGCATGCTCGATTTCCACTTCAATCTTCTCTATTTATTACAGGACTATCATATAATGGAGAAGCCTGCATGAGGTGTAGCTCATGCTTAGAGAATTGAAGCAAAAATAAGTGGTTTTTGAGTGAGCTATGAGTGGAGTTTTCCAACTTTTGATTTTCCAATCCTTTTGTGTTTTACAATTTTAATTTTGTTTTATAAATTGATTTCCAAAATCAATTTAGTTTTCAAAATTAAAAACTTTACTAATTTTACAAAATTAATTTCAAAAATTAATTTTCTAATAAAATTAATAATAAATAATTTAATTAATTTAATATCAAATATTAAATTGTAAATTTAATATTTAAATCATATTTAAATATTAATTAATTGTCTAATTCTGTTTAATTTCAAAATTAAAAGCGTAATTATATCTCATAGAATTACTAATTTCCTTAATTCTAATTTGAATGTTTCATATTAACTTATCACGCTACTTTAAAGCTAATCCATTTACGAGCTAGTAGGGAGTCCTTGTGGACCTACAGATCATGGGCTCCAACGATTTAAGATTAATTAGTTAAAACTCTTTACACCGATTTAACCCCCATTCGTTAACTAATGGGTCACTCCACTAAAGCCCATAGTTGCATTCCCCTCACTGTAGATGTATTATGTCCACTCGATATAACCATGATTAGTAAACCCTTCACAGGTTGTTCGTACTAACGACTGGGTCAAATGTCTGTTTTATTGGGAATGTCCTAGAACTCACAGTTCATGTTAAACATTCTATTTTATCAATAATAATGACTTGTTGATTTTGCATCTTATTATGAAAATCCAATAAATGCATCCTTGGCCATAATCTGAATGTTGTAACTTTATGTAGTGACATAAACAGGATCAAGTTGATAGTACATAGCCTAAATGGTCTAATAAGTATATGGTTGAAATTAGGTATCTCATCCTGGTAACACTATTGGATGCAGTCCACTCTATAGTTGTTACAAGAAGTTGTAATGTGCTACAAACGATGTGATGCACAAATCGTTCATGTTGAGACATGAGAGTGAGGGTATCCTATGCAATGAGTCTGCATATAGACTGGACCACGAAAATAGTCACTTTTCTTTATAACGACCGTTTCCTGTTAAAACTGACTATTTCATTTATTATATAACCTAGGTTAACTCGATCTTAATCCTGAGCTAGCTATGAAGTTCTTTTTGTTCGGGATTATCCTTTGATCTGCAAACGGTGAGAGTAGTCCAACAACACTGTTCAATAAGTTTACCATTTTGGGGATAAGACCGGATGAATAGCTGAGGACATAGTCTTGCAAAATGAAATTCACTCCTACCCTATTTAGGGTTAGCAGATAGGTTGTTCTCTTAAATACTGACTCCAGGTCTTGAACAATTGGGGCCCTACCTTCTTATGATAGAGAAGGGATTTGATTCATAGAGATTATGAATCAAAATTGTTCATTACTTAAGGAACAAGATGTATTCACAGGGGTAAAATGGTATTTTTGACTTAGTTATGTTTACGAACAATCTATGGAGGATCGACTTACTAATTATGGTTATTAAGTAGACATAATATATCTACAGTGAGGGGAGTTCAACTATAGGCTATAGTGGAGTGTCCCATTAGTTAATGAATGGGGGTTAGATAGGACTAATGAGTTTAACCGATTAATCTCGAATCGTTGGAGCCCATGATCTGTAGGTTTGCGAGGTTCCCCTACTAGCTCGTAAATAGATAACCTTTAGGGTAGCTTGAAAAATTAATTTGAAACGTTCAAATTAAATGAAACAAGAGAATATATATTTAAACATGATTTAAATATATGAAGATGATAATTATGCAAAAAAATTAATTTAATATTTGATATTAAATTAATTAATAATTTAAATTAATTTAAGAAAATCATTTTATGCTTTAAAAAAGAAAAATGAAAATTCAATTTATGCATGTTGCACAAAATGGAGATTGAACTTTTTCCATTACCTTCATCTTCATGCTCACACAAAGGCCATTATCTTCTCTTCATTGGTTCTCCAAGCATCAGTTGTAAGTCATGCACTCCAATTCTTTGCATGTTCATCTACAATATATAAAGAAGATTGGAGTTATTTGAGAAGAAGGAAGAAAAATTACTGTGAGAAGAAACTATTCCTTTTATCGGCTACTGTGAATTCTTCTTTGTTCTTCACCTCTTCAAGTTGTTCTTGAGTCCCACAACTCTGTCTAAAGCTCCAAGAGCATAGTAGGGAAGGCTTTGAGATGGTTCATGGTGATATCAAGTGAAGTATACTGTTGTACAAACGATTTCTTAAAACCCTCTTTTTAGAAAAACATGTTTTAGTTTCTGTCAAAATTAGTGAATTTGAATGCTTATGGATCCTTGATTACCCCCCCCCCCCCCTGCGGGAGATTACCTCATATTTCTTAAATCCCACTAATCGTCCAATGAACAATTGTTTTGTGATCCAATCAACAAACTGAGTCCCTCTCGGGTCAATGAGAGGGTAGGGCCCCTTGTTCAAGACCCGGAGTCAGCACTTAAGGGAACAACCTCTCTACTATCCCTAAAAGTGGGTAGGAGTGAATTCCATCTTGCACCCTATGTCCCCAACTATCTACCCGGTCTTACACCTGAATGGAGGTTTATTGAGCTGACATTGTTGAGTCAACCCTCACCTATGCAAATCTAAGGATAATCCCAAATAAACAGGAGTTCATAGTTAGATCAAAATTAAGGTCAAGTTACCTAGGTCATCGTTTTAAAATAGTCAGTCTTAAACAATAAACAGTGTTATAAAGCAAGAGTGACTGATTTTGTGGTTCGATCTTGTACAAATGCATTGCATAGGATGCCTCCATTCCTCATGTCATAACATGTATGAATTAGGATCACATTGTCTATAGTACATTACAACTCCTTGTAACAACTACAGAGTGGGCCGCATCCAATAGTGTTACCAGAATAAGGCACCCAACATCATTCATATACTATATATCATTTTGACTATTTACTCGAACCTGATCCACTTTTATGTCTCCACATAAAGTTCAAGTACTCATGTAGTAGTCATGGATCTTTTAGTTTATTGGATTTATTTCTAAAAACGAAATAAGCAATATGTATTTTCAATGACAACTTATTGAATTTTCAGAATAAGTTTTATTATTTACAAACCACGAGTTTTAGGACATAAAACCCAACAAGATATTGCATTTTTAGTAAATTTATTAGCTAGATATAGTTCTTCTCCTACAAAAAGACATTGAAATGAAATTAAGCATATACTTCGTTATCTCCAAAGAACAATCGATATAGGTTTGTTTTATTCAAGTAAATCAAATTTTGATCTAGTTGGTTATGCAGTATCTGGATATTTATCTGATCCACACAAAACTAGATCTCAAACAGATTATCTATTCACGTGTAGAGGAACTGTTATATCATTGCGATTGATGAAATAGACTATAACGACCACTAACTCAAATCATGCTGAAATTCTTACAATTCGCAAGGCTAGTCGAGAATGTATATGACTAAGGTCAATGACTCAACATATTCGTGAAACGTGTGGCTTGTCTTCTAATAAAAATCTTCCAACAATATTATACAAAAACAACACAGCTTGCATAGTCCAAATCAAAGAAGGATATATTAAAAGAGATAGAACAAAACATATTTTATCGAAGCTTTCAAAAGTATAAATTATATGAAATATGTACTTTTTTTCTTTCACTAGGATTTTTTCCCATGTGGTTTTTTCCTAGTAAGGTTGTAATGAGACATATTTCATATATATAATGGGCATCTAAGAGGGGTATTATAAATATTATATAAAAATAATAGAAGCCCATTAGTGTCATGCTTAGTGTCCAATGCCAAATGTCATTTTCTCGTTATCACATGTGTTAGCTATGTGTCATTCAACGACTTATGCATAGTGTCCAAGTGTGTCACTTTTTACTTGCCAAAATTTCCTATAAATAAGTGGTCATTTGTGGATTTTGTTGAGATATATTGGTTGATATATTTATTAATATTCATGTTCCCATTGTGGCTTGTTTTTACCCACAAATTCATAACCAAAAAAAAAAAAAAAAAAAAAAAAAATTGCATTAGGGTCTATTAAACACCAAGTAACTTTCTTTACCGGGTGGAAGAACGAAACCATAAATTAAAGGGACATATCGACAATTTGTGATGAAATTATAGTCAAATGATATTTATTGGCTGTTTAAGTAATTTCTCCAAAGTTGACTATTTGGCTATCTTCTTCGTCTTCTTGTTTTTGGTTCTTTGTTTTGTTCGACATCAGACGACCCGCACCAGAAACAAAAATGGACGCCATTGATTCCGTCTTCGATCCACTCCGGGAGTTCGCTAAGGACAGCGTACGTCTCGTCAAGCGTTGTCACAAGCCCGATCGCAAAGGTATAATTTCCGAATTCCTTTTCATCTCTTTGTTTCAAACTTTGGCGGACATCTTTTAACCAATCTCCTCTGTTTCGCGAGATTTTTGTAGAGTTCACAAAGGTCGCGGTTCGTACAGCGATTGGCTTCGTCGTGATGGGATTCGTCGGTTTCTTCGTCAAGCTTATCTTTATCCCCATCAATAACATCATCGTTGGATCTGGCTAGGTAACGATTTGGGTTTTTTTTTTTTTTTTTTTTTTTTTTTTTTTTTTTTTTTTTTAATTGCTATTTTGAAGTTATTTCACTTAATTTCTCTAGCTAGCTTTCACTGTTTCGTGAATTAGGTACTCGTTTGATTGTTTCTCGAGTTTGCGTTTCTTCAATTTTAGAAATCTTCAAGGTAATTAGGTTTGATTTATGTAGAATTTATGTGTTCGACAAGTTTAGTCCCCTTTCTAGTCTTGAGCATCAAATGAAATTGGGATTTTGGAGAGACAAATTGGAATCTACAGGCTAAAGAAGCTTCTCCTTGATTTTGGTTATGCATATTTTCTTGGCACGGGAACGTGTTTCTGAACCCTAGAAAAAAGAAATTATTGGAGGTGAGAATAATATGGTTAATGTTTTTAGATTGTTAGGTCAATCTATATCTAGGGCATATGTATCACGAAGGGATAAATGTTTTAATTGTTAGATTAGTGTTTTAGCTATGATTCTATGAATTGAATTGCCTAAGTTGGCCGTTGATGGCTTGATTGAGTCTCTTTTCTACATGACTCTTCTTGGCTGTTTCTTTAAGGTTATCCTTATAGATCATATTCCCTTTCATACAAAATTATATCCTGAGGAGTTCTCTCACTATTCCATACCGTTTGCACTGTCAGTGAATAATGTAGGATGTATGGAACTAAACTAATCTTCTCAAACTCTTACAACCATGAGAAAACACATCTAATCTTCTATCTCAATCGATGCCGATTGCACATTGTCAGCTATATAGAGGAAGATTCTTGCTGGGTAGTTTCAATTGACTGTTCGATCTACTTTTTTACTGACTCCTGAGCTTAATACATAGAATGAGGCTCCATTATTCCAGTTTCCAGACGAAACAGGAGGAAACTCATCAAGACTCTACCCTTATCTTAGAATATACTAAAGATGGTGGAGACCAGTTCTCGCAGGGAGAACCATTTGCCTCATTTTTGCATAAGCATAGCGATTGATGGAATTAGGCATTCTACTTTTTGAGGACATGATTGCACACTGTTTTCATTCCCAAATAACAGTTGAATGTAATAATTGATCGGTGTGATTGTTTGTTGGCTTGAGCCCTTTTTGAGACAACATTATCTATACGTAGGTTCTACCCTTTGACGGTCATTCATTACCCGTTGAATCTGTTTTGCAGACAGCTGAGGCCAACAAAAGAGCAGGCCGGACAGAATAGAAGGGAACTTAATCTACTATTTCAAATCCTTACCGGTGTTTTTATTAGTTTAAAAAGCTTAATTTCTTTTCTACATGGGAAGTACCAAACTCCATCAATGGCTGTAATGAATTGTCAGGATTATGTCTTACTTCCTGATTAATCCAATGTCTTACTTCCTGATTAATCCAAGGTAACTGGTTAATTTAGAGTTTGGAACAAGTTTTGGCTTTATGATATGAAAGTTGGCTTCATCTTGGTATGAAAATTAATAGTACTCTCCTCTCTCCTTCATCTCGTCAAGCTTCGGCAAATTAAACTATTTAACTTAGACATGGCCAAGGAAGCCAAGATTTTTTTCAGTAAGGTGCAGTCGTGCGCTTGAATGCACGACATTTTTGTATAGTAGATGTTTCATGTAGCATATCATTTTTTTGTCAATGACTAAACAGAGAGACTCTTCCTTTGAACAATCTCTTGAATATCTTCTGATGACATAATCGATGCCGAACTATCAAATTCTGCACTCTCCAGCTGCTGGTGCAACTGCAGACACAAACGAGAAACAGAAACATAAAGACACCAATATGTAGTTAAAACAACAATTTAATCGTATTACAATTTGTTCATCGTTTCCCTCAAAATAGTTCTTGTTGAAAAGTATTTGGTTCTCATTATTTATGTAGATTGAAATAGAGAACTGCAAACCTTCTCGAGAATGAGGGATTGATCATCAGAGTGTAGCTTGCGCATATGTTTCAGCATCTCCAGTTGCTGTATGAAGAGTACATTCAGTTTCCAAGCATACTATTCATATTCAAAAGAATTGCTTTCCATAAATGTGGGAAATAAAGGTTGTCACCTTACCTTTTCATGTAGTAGTTGTTGATTATGCATTTTTTCAGCAAACTCATCTGGTTCAAGCTCTGCTTCATCACAAGCCATCTCTTCCCTATCATTTTTTTCAGAATAATTTCATTTGATCCATGAGCTAGAGTTCAGAACAAATCAAAAGGAAGAAGACTACATTTTCACTTCATATGATGAGTTGAAAGACAGTCTTAAACTCTGCATTTTTTTTCCCCTTTAGGAGGCTAGAGAGGTATTGTTCTAAACAAAGAGATGACTTACACAGCGACAAATTTGTAGAAATGAACCATCAGCTCGTGATCATTCTCGTAAAATGAACTCACTTTCCCTAGACAGGATATACCAAATCCGGCGTCTGTAGAAGAAACAAAGATCAACACAAGCATAAATGTTCTAGGTTATTGGATTGTGAAAGATGGCTTGTGAATTGTGTTAAAGCTAATAACACAACAATCCAGCAGAAATCCAGCAGAAAGAGAAGTTTTAGGTATGTTTTAATCAAAGAAAGAATTTGCTAATGCTCCCTTTGATGATGACTTGTATTGAATTTTTGGTTGTCTTGTTTTCCAAAAGCTTATTATAAAATGCCAAAATAATCAGTAAACAAACAAGCTTTGTTAAACAGAACACTAGAATCAAAATGATCAAACAAAAAGTTTAAAATTTATGGAATTGGAGAGAAACCTGTAAATCATAAGAGAATACGAAGCCACTACCAGATAAGATGCTTCACAGGCTCTTTATCAAGAAACTAGAACAAGCAGTTTCCACTATTCAAATGGGAAAAATTGAGCCAAAAAGACGCTCAAAAGAAGAAGAAAAAACAACTATTCATGATTTCAAGGAAAATGACAAACAAAAGAATAGGCAAAACTTAACAAACAGTAATGTACTAGAAAAGACTGACCAATCCCCATTTCAGAAAAAATCTCCTCCTGAATTGCTGTTGTCACAGCAACAGCTTCCTGCAAAAGGCAACAAAAGCTTCCAGACTAAGAACAACTCATTGAAGTACCAAATACTTCTCATCATCTACAGTTGCATCAACAGTTCCATCAGAAACTCAAATTCATTATGGTTTGTAAAACCCCCCAAATCAAAGTATGAACCTAAGAGCTAGGTACATAACATAAGGACAAAAAGGAAAAAGTACTTAAGAACACAGCAAGAAGATTGGCAGATGGAAGAGCTATAGAGATTTAAAAGGAAATTCCTCACAGACCCAATTCCACCATAAGAAACCACAAGTTTTCTGCCAACCAGATGTGGAAGAATTGGGTAGTTGTCCTATGAGATTAGCCCAAATGCGCTCAAGCTGCCCTATTTCCCCAAACAAACAACATACAAACAAATAAAACAAACCCATTTCCCCAATTGAAAAGCAATGAAACCCCATTTTGTTCTAGGCAGTAACAAGCAAAAACAAAACATGTAAATAAAAAATCCATTAAAGTAGCAACGAAGTTTGAAGAAGATTCACCTGTTTATCATCCCTAACAGCATGGGCAATCCGTTTCTTCACATCTGCAAGATTAAGGGCAGAAAGAAAAGGATGATTTAGGGGAAATGAGGAGTGGGAAAGCAGAAAGAAAAAAGGGGGGGAAATACAAAATTAGAACCAGAGAGAGAAGTGAGGAGAGAGAAGCGATTGAAAAGATGAAACAGTTGGTCTCTAGAAAGCATCAAAGGAACAGCAGGAGCGGTTTGAGGAATGCCGGAAGAAATCGTCATTGCCATGGCTGGAAGGAGAGGTAGAAATGGCACCAAGATTGTCCCTTTTACGCGCCAAGAAGATTAGTTAACTCAATAGGACCCTTTTTCCCGATTCGCAATTCGGCTTCTGCAGATTTTTGCCATTGATTTGGAGTTTGGAGGAAACAAGGAAGGAAAGTTAAGTAATTATGAATGGCCCTGATTTGAATCCTTGGGGTTCTGTCTTTTTGTTTTTGCCACCATTAATGCTCTTTGCTTGGTTCAAAATGATTTTGTTTTTTGTTTTTTTGTTTTCTTTTTCGAAAAGATAAACTAGTTCGTCTTCCGTTGGTTTTGGTAATGTTTTATTATTAATGTTTAAATGTCTCTCTCTTCTTTTTAGAAAGGTGTGATTTTCATATTTGAACAGCTTTATTTTTTCATTATAATCCCTTCAAGGTCTTGGGTTTTTAGACAAAATTGTGAAAACCACCTAGAGAAGTGTGACCCTTAAACTTTCATGAATGTAAAAATTAAATATGTTGGTGTATGTACCTCGCTTTGAGCCCTCTTCACTTCTTCAACCTTCTTTTCTGGTCTAGACATATCATTGGAGCGAAATGTGAGCTAACTTGTAAAAATACTCACACCAATGTGTTGTCGACACAAGTACCGTTTGATGTCTAACTCAATATAGAGAGTATTTAGTTCGTATAAGCACAAAGAGAATTACTTACTCTTTGAAATTGATGGTGTGGGACTATTCATAAGGCTTATCATCTAACTTTCACTTGAGATATGTGTAATATTGATTGTGTCAAAATAGGTGTGGTCCTTAGTGTTAAAGAGTGTTGAGCTCAGCTCCACCATTTCCCTTTTGATGAAAGCTCAATTGATTGACTTGAGCTTGAGGATTTGACTTTTTCCTTTTAAGGCTTGTGGACCTCAAATAGGCTTTAGGATGCTTTGAGCTTAAGTCTTGCCTCGAACAGTTCTCAATAAAATTCAGTTTACGATTTTACTCTCTTTGTCTCTTTTTTTTTTTCTCTCTCTCCCCCTCCCTTTCTCATTTTCCTAAAGCTTTAATTGTAAAAACAAACTCGAAATTTATATTTCAATCCAAAAGTTGTGGAGTGTTAGAGTGGATTTTGTTATGGGTTCAAAAACATAATTTGGGTTATTTTCTTCTCATATTTTCTTTTTCTTCATAAGATTTGCTTCTAATTCTTTTATCTGCATTTCCTTTCTCATCTAATCCTTTCGATTTTATGGATAATCTCCAGGAAATTCTTATAAATAGAAAAATCTTTAAAATTGTTAAACTCATTAACTAACGATATGAGATTAATTGGCTAAACTCATTAACCAAGTTAATATATACTCGTTAACTGTGGATACACTCTACTATAGACTTACAGTTGCACTATTCTCACTGCAGATATATTTATGTGTCCACAGATATTGATCAATAATAGCAAGTTAGTCTTTCACGAGTGTTCGTAACACCAATTAGGTCAAATTACCGTTTTACCCCTAGGTTACCTCTACATGTTTAAGTATCAATGCTCCTTTAATGAACATCCTATTTGTGGTCCAACAATCAAACAGAAACTCCTCTCAGGCTAGTGAGAGGGTAGGACCCTTTGTTCAAGTCCTTGAGACATCACTTAATGGAAAATTCATCTACTTACCCTAAAGTCAAGAAGGAGTGAACTTCATCTCGGGGAATTATGTTCCCAGCTTCCCACTCGGTCTTATCCCCAAAATAGTAGGCGTATTAAGTCGGAGAGCTGGTCATTCTCACCCATACAAATCAAAAGACAATCTCTCATGAACAAGAGTTCATACCTCACTCGAGATTAAGACTAAATTGCCTAGGTCATCCTAATGAAGTAAAAACCTGACTAGTCAACGAAGTTACATATAGTGGTTACTTTTTCATGGTCCAGCCTTATGCAAACTCATTGCATAGGATACCTCCACTTTCATGTCATCTACATGAATGTGTTGGATCATTGCATTTGTATCAAATACAAAGTAGGTTGTATCCAACATTCCCAACAATCTCCCACTTGGACTAATACTCTAGTGAGATAAACATATAAATATAATGTTTTACAATGTTGAGGAATGTAAAGAAAATACAATAAACAAGAGCATCCATATATCCTTCACATTCTCTCACTTGCCTTAGATTATGAAGCCCATAATCCTAGTCTGACCAGGTGACCCTCGAACACTTTAGTCAAGAGGGCCTTCGTAAACGGATCAGCAAGGTTATCTTTTGAGGCTATCTTCATGACCATCACGTCTTCTTGGTGTACGATCTCCCTGATGAGATAGGACTTTCTTTCGATGTGTTTTTCACGTTTGTGACTTCTTAGTTCCTTTGAATTTGTAACTATTCCGCTGTTGTCACAACAGAGTAATAGGTAGATGCATATTTGGAACCACTTCCAATTCTATCAGGAACTTGTGCAGCCACACTGCTTCTTTAGCTGCTTTGCATGTAGCTATATATTCTACTTCCATCGTGCAGTCAACTATACAACTTTGTTTGATGCTTCTCTACACTATAGCTCCTCCGTTAAGAGTGAAAACTGATCTTGAAGTAGATTTCCTAGAATCTACATCAGTCTGAAAATCAGAATCAGTGTATCATGTAAGGATCAAATCCTTAGGCCCATACACAAGTATATAGTCCTTTGTTTTTTGGAGATACTTGAGGATGTTCTTGACAGTATTCCAGTGATTGTGTCCAGGGTTAGTTTGGAACCTACTGACGACTCCAACTGCAAAGCATATGTCAGGACATGTACACAACATAACATACATTAGACTCCCAACTGTCGATACATATGGAATTCTTTTCATTTCCTCAAATTCTTGAGGCGTCTTAGAGCATTGCTCCTTTGACAAATGAATTCCATGTCTAAAAGGTAACATACCCTTTTTGGAATTTTGCATATTATATCTTGACAACATCTTGTCAATATAAGATGCTTGAGATAGTACTAGGATTTTGTTCTTGCGATTCCAAAAAATTTGAATCCCAAAAACGTATTGAGCATCTCCCAAATCTTTCATTTAGAATTGTGATGCTAACCATCTCTTTACCTCAGCAAGGAAACTTGTCTCATTCCCAATGAGTAAGATATCATCAACATAAAGGACCAGGAAAGCTACAGTTTTGTTGATTATTTTCTTGTATACACAAGGTTTGTCAACATTCTGTTCAAATCCATAAGACTTGATCGCAGTGTCAAATCTTATATTCTAGGATCTAGAAGCTTGTTTTAACCTATAATGGATCTTTTAAGCTTACAAACCTTTTGTTCTTGACCCTGTTCTATGAATTCTTCTGGTTGAGACATGAAAATACTTTCATCAATATGGTCATTCAAGAAAGTTGTCTTGACATCCATTTGCCATATTTCATAGCCATAATATACGACAATAGATAAAAGTATTCTTATTGATTTTATCATGGCAACAGGAGAAATTATTATAGTAGATATGTGATATCAAACTATAAGGTAAAAATATAATATGATTATATTTATTAATAATTTAATTGGTTAATTATATGATAATTAACCTAAAATCTCTCTCAGACATGCGTTAGTGGGGAACAACATCGGTTATTGTAACTGATGAATAAAAATGAAATTTGCTTCATTTTGAATGGTTCGGAAAAAAATCAGAATTTTTTGCGTGGGTGTGAAAACATAGTCGATCGCTTAAACTCGAGGGCCTATACGATAGTCGTTCAACACCTAAACGATCGCATACCTCGCACCTAAACGATCGCATACCTCGCGCCTAAATGATCACCTACCTAGTGCCTAAACGATCGCACACTAAGTCCTAAATGATCGGTTAGCTTTCTTAAACGATCGTATAGTATGTTGTTTTTGCTAAATGATCGCCTACTATTTTCTAAATGATTGTTCAGTAAAATCTACACAATCGTGTAGTTTTTTCTAAGCGATAAGCATTTTGCTATGCAATAGCTTCATATTCTCTCCCACTTGCTTATCGCCTACACAATTGGTTCTTCCTCTTACTTCTACCAAACTCATCGAAGACCATGCTTTGGGTTCTCACTCCGAGAATACCTAAGGCTTCTTTCTGGTGGTGTCGTCCCCGCTGTGTTCGTGTGTTTGCAGTTATTCGTACTGCTGTAGGCGACGCATCTGCTGGGCGTTGGTTATTCGGGTAGAGATCTTCCGCTACATTGAGTTCCATAGTTAGAAGAGCATCTTCAACTGGTATGAGAACTCTCTCTCTTGTTATTTTGTTGTTCAAAGCATGTCGTTAATTACTGTTTGTTTGCATAACTGTGTGTTTGAATGTATATGGTGTATTTCTGTCACTGTGAAATTGGAGTGATCCGAATGCGCTCATGGAACTCTTCGTTAAAAAATCCTTCAATTGGTATCAGAGACAGGATCTGATACTCCAATTTTGTATGTTCCAACGAAATTACATTTACGTTCTTGGTAGATGCATTTCTACATCGTTTAATCGTTAAATTGTTGTGGATGCGCAGGATTAATGGATGTTTTCGTGGATGATTAGCCTCGGTTTGATTTAATTCTTTTACATTTGCGGTTGTTTGTAAAGACCCCTGCGTTTTTGGGCATTAATAATCGTTATCAAGTCTGTATGCAAATTCTGTTTGAGTTTTGAGTCGTTCGTGAAGATGATCGGAGCAAGCGTTGTGGTTCTTTGAGGAAGAAGGCGATCAAGGGTTGATCGTATCATGCAGACGATGGAGTACATGATCGTTATTGATCGCATCATGTAGACAATGGGGTACGCGATCGCTAATGATCGCATCGGTTAAATGATGGGGTATGCAATCAAGGGTTGATCGCATCGTGTTGACGATCGGGTACGCAATTGCTAAGTATCGCATCGTGTAGACGATTGGATGCTCGCGTATCGTTTAACACACGCGCGTACTGGACGATCATTTAGGTCAGCAAGCTTCATCGCTTAGTAACTGACTAAACGATCGCTTAGTAACGCAAGGTAAATCATTTACCTATCACCGCGTTAAGTGATCGCATAAACGATCAGGCTTCGCAGCCTCGTTGTCGTCTACGCGATCGTTTATTTTTTCTTCCATCATCTAGTGTGCGTTGGATGATCGTCTACCTACAGCATTTACTACACGATGGAGTCCTCTTGGCAGTTCAAGACCCGGTTCACCTGTGAACTGGTTTGCTCGATGAAAAATGTAATAGATTAGGCGTTATTTCTATTTCAGTTTTTGTTAAAGGCTCATCCCGGTCATTTAATTTTTACACTTATGTACATGAATGTAATGTTTTTTATATGTTATAGTATGCACATATAGTAAATCCCACCTTAGGTTATGCAATGATCATGGCATCAATTTCTTTATATGTAATTGTTATAATTTAGAGAAGCTGATTATTATGTAAGTGCACAGCTCAATGCATTATATAATATAAGAGTTATATTTATGCATGCATAAAAAGCATTGACGTGCAAATCATCTTTATATTTATAATTGTTATAGTACAAGGGTGAAATGATAGCAATTTGGCTTGGTTTATCGCATTATATAAAAGTTATGTTAGTAATACCGGAAATTGCATAAAGGTGGCACATAAGGTTACTTTAATAAATGTTATAAACATCTCGTTGTGCACAATGGTTTTTAGTTGTTTCTTTTTAAAGTTAAAGAGAATTTAGAACTAAAAAAGAAATAAGAAAGACATGCATGCTCACTTAGGTTTAATTCATGGTTTTAAAGTGTTTTTAAACTTGGATAATATGACCTAAGATCAACGGTTCTAATATGAATTAGCAACCCTAAAGGCTTTAATCTTTTATCAGTTTAATAGGATTAAATTGGCTAATAAAAGATTAAAATGTAGCAAATCTATCTATAAGGGACCTTTTTGTCTAAGGCAGGTTCTGTCTAAGCTGGGGTATTTAAGTTGAACGAAACATAACACCCCTACCTGGGAACTTACCTAGAAGGTGATTAAGATAGATTTGATGCATGCATGCAAGTTAAAGGACAATCCATTAAAGTGTTTAAATGTGACTACTGAAACTTGTATATTTTTTCATAGACAAAACGTTGTTTATGAGCAGAGTTTAAAAAGACAACTTAGACTAAAAATTAGTAAATCGGATTGTCCCTAGGTTAATGGCCTAGGTAGAACATTAGTGGGATGGTACTTGGGGCATAAGATGCTTCACTTAAACCTTTTCACGTTTCTCCTAAAAAGTTCACACCATGTGAGATCTAGAACCCTCGGTCTCAATAGCACCTTTGGCGTGTCCCTAACGGATGGTGTTTGGGTAGTTAATATCAAGGTGGAGGAAAGAATGTTCATAGTAAGTAGGAGCGGGAAGTGCGACAGCATATCATTGGTCCTCCCTCATTTAGGTTGAATAAAGTTACTGCGCATCGCCTCGAGGCACCCTGGGAGTGTCCCCACTAAGGATGGCAGTTTTGTGCGTTTCTTTATTTGATCTCTTGTAAAAGGATAAGGTAACTTAGTCTCTTGTCTTAATCTGCTTCTTCCCTATGGTGGGCTCATTAGGGCGGGATTCTGGTATCGAAAGCGAGGGGTCACACTTACGCGAAATAGTTAAACGTTAACGATTCTGGACCAAAAAATAGTGGCTGTTAGGTTCAGTTCCAAGAGTTGGTTCTACCTAATGGTTGAGAATGTCTCATCCCAATGAAGGGGAAACTAATCACCCCACCGGTGACGTTTGTCCTGCCTCATTGTGGAATCATTGCAAAATAGAATCTATAACTTAGGGTACTTAAAACTGTTTTGCAAAACTGATTGATTTAAAAGTGGTTTAGCAAAATCTAATAAAGTTTTGTTCATATTTTCAGCAACTTTTTCAAAATGGCAACAGCCATGTTGGCATTGTTAAGTGTCGAAAAACTTACTAGCGACAATTTTGCAATATGGAAACACATGATCACGACATTCCTAATCATCGAGGATCTCATGTTCGCTCTCACAAAGGCTTGTCCTCCTATTCCAGCTCCTAATGCCGCTCAAAATGTTCGAGAGGCATACGAGCGATGGACAAGGACGAATGAAAAGGCCCGAGCCTACATCTTGGCAAGTCTTTCTGAAATCTTGGCCAAGAAACATGACCCTATAGTCCCTGTGGAGGATGTTTGGACAACCGTCTGAACAGCTTATGCATGAGGCTCTTAAGTACATATTCAACTCCAAAATGTAAGAAGGCACCTCTGTTCATGAATATGTGTTTAACATGATGGTCCACTTTAATGTGGCAGAGTTGAATGAGTCTACCATCGATGAGGGCAGCCAGGTTAGCATAATCCTGCATTCTTTGCCGGAGAGCTTCCTATACTTTGTTAGCAACGTGATTCTTAAAAAAGTGAAATATAACCTTACAACTCTCCTCAAGAGTTGCAGACCTACCAATCTTTACTGAAAAGTAAGAATAGTAAGAAGGGTGAGGCAAATGTTGCTTCATTCTCCAGGACGTTCCATAGAGGTTTGACCTCAAGAACGAAGTCTGCACCTTCTACTTCTAACTCTGCACAGGGGAAGAAAAAGAAGGGTGGTAAAGGAATAGGGAAGGCACCTGCTAACCCATCACCTGTTGCCCCAAGGAAGCGTGCACAGGTTGCTAAGGGAAAGTGTTTCCACTGCAACAAATATGGACACTGGAAGAGGAACTGTCCTCGGTATCTGAAAGAGAAGAAAGCAACCAAGGCCAATAAAGGTTAATATAATTTACTCGTTTTTGAAACTTGTTTAGTGGAGAATGATGATTTAGCCTGGATAATTGATTCGGGTGCCACTAACCACTTATTCTTCTTTTTAGGGGATTAGATCTTGGCGACAACTGGAGGCTGGTGAGATGACAATGCGAGTAGGCACCGGACACGTCGTCTCAGCTGTGGCAGTGGAAGGGCTCTAGTTAGCTTTACAGAATAGGTTTCTTGTTTTGAATGATGTATATATTGTTCCCGAACTAAAATGGAACCTAATTTCTGTAAAGTGTTTATTGCAATGTAAATATACTATCTCTTTTAATATGGGTAAAGTGTTTATTCATAAAGATTGTGTTTTTATTTGCACAACAAATCTAGAATCGAATTCATATGTGCTAAGGCCATTAGCCATTAATTCCTTCCATAATACTGAATTGTTTAGAACTGTTATAACTTAATCAAAACATCGACGTATTTCTCCAAAAGAAAATGCCAACTTTGGCATCTTCGTCTAGGGCACATCAGTCTCAATAAGATTGAGAGATTAGTGAAGAATGGACTTCTAAGTGAGTTAGAAGAAAATTCTTTACTAGTGTGCGAGTCTTGCCTTGAGGGTAAGATGACTAAATGACCTTTTATTGGAAAAGGTTATAGAGCCAAGGAGCCTCTTAAGTTAGTACATTCTGACCTTTGTGGTCCTATGAATGTGCGAGCCCGAGGTGGCCATGGGTATTTTATCAGTTTTACTGATGATTACTCCAGCTATGGGTATGTTTATCTTATGCAATGGAAGTTTAAATCCTTTGAAAAGTTTAAAGAATTCAAGGTTGAAGTTGAAAACGCATTGAATAGACGGATTAAAACACTTCGATCAGATCGAGGTGGAGAGTTTTTGGACTCGATATTCCAGGACTAAATAGAACATGGAATCGTTTCCCAACTCTCAGCGCTGGGTACACCTCAGCAAAATGGTGTAATGGAGAGGAGAAATAGGACCTTGTTAGACATGGTTCGCTCGATTCAGTTACGCTTCCTTACCGAACTTGTTTTGGGGTTTCGTGTGGAGACTGCGACATACATACTCAACTGTGTTCCCTCCAAGAGTGTTGCAAGAACTCCTCTGGAGTTGTGGAACAGGCGTAAAGCTAGTTTACATCACTTCCGCATTTGGGGTTGCCCTGCACATATGCTTGAGGCTAATCCCAAGAAGTTGGAACCACGGTCGAGGTTATGCCTCTTTGTAGACTACACCAAAGATATATGAGAGGGTTATTTTTATGATCCGGTGGAAAATAGGGTGTTTGTTTCAATAAACGCTACTTTCCTGGAGGAGGATTATATAAGGGAGCATAGTCCACGAAGCAAATTCGTGTTGTGTGAGCTTTCCAATGAAACTACTGAAACTTTAACAAGAGTCGTTGAAGAGTCTACTACATCAGCAAGAGTTGTTGATGGGAGTTCATCCAGTAGGTCGGTTCCACCTTAAGAGTTGAGGGAACCTCGATGTAGTGGGAGGGTTACAAACCCCTCGTTCGCTATCTGGGTTTCACGAAAATCCTTGCTATGGTAGCAAAGGCGACGTTGAGGATCCGTTGTCTTATAAGAAGGCAATAGGGGATGTTGACCGAGATGAATGGGTCAAGGCCATGGATCTCGAGATGGATTCGATGTACTTCAACTCAATATGGGATCTTGTAGGTCAGTTTGATGGGGTAAGACCTATAGGTTGTAAATGGATCTACAAGCACAAACGAGGTGCTGATGGGAAGGTACAGACCTTCAAGGCTCGACTTGTGGCAAAGGTTATACCCAAGTAGAGGGAGTCGACTATAAGGAGACTTTCTCGCCTATTGCAATGTTAAAGTCGATCTGCAACCTCATGTCCATTGCAGCTTATTATAATTATAAGATCTAGCAAATGGCTGTCAAGACGGCCTTTCCGAATGACAATCCTAAGGAGACCATTGATATGGTGCAACCCGAGGAATTCATAGCCCAAGGTCAAGAGCAAAAGGTTTGCAAACTGAATCGGTTCATTTATGGACTGAAATAGGCGTCTCGATCTTGGAACATACGGTTTGATACTGCGATCAAGTCGTATGGCTTTGACCAAAACGTTGATGAATCTTGTGTCTACAAGAAGATCATCAATTCTTCAGTAGTCTTCTTAGTGTTGTACATAGACGATATCCTACTCATTTGGATTGATGTAGGTCTACTGACTGCAGTTAAGAACTGACTAGCGACCCAATTTCAAATGAAATATTTAGGAGAGACTCAGTTTGTTCTAGGTATACAGATCTTTTAAGATCGTAAGAATAAAGTGCTAACAATGTCTCAAGACAAGATGTTGCTCAATTACTCGATGCAGGACTCCAAGAGGGGCCTACTGTCGTTCAGGCATGGAGTCACTTTGTCTAAGGATATGTGTCCTAAGACGCCTCAAGAGGTTGAGGAGATGAAACGGGTCCCATATGCGTCTGTCATTGGCAGTTTGATGTACGCGATGCTCTATACTCATCCAGACATCTGCTATGTTGTGGGCATAGTCAATAGGTATCAGTCTAACCCAAGCCAGGGTCGCTGGACTGCAATGAAGAACATCCTCAAGTATCTTCGGAGAACGAGGGACTACATGCTCGTGTATGGTTCTAGGGATTTGATCTTTACCGAATACACGGATTCTGACTTTCAAACTGATAAGGACTCTCGCAAGTCCACATCAGGGTCAGTCTTTACACTTAACAGAGGAGTTGTAGTGTGGCAAAGCACTAAGCAGGGGTGCATCGCCGACTCCACTATGGAGGCGGAGTACGTGGCGGCTTGCGAAGCTGCTAAGGAGGCCGTCTGGCTCAAGAAGTTCTTAACAGAACTGGAAGTTGTTCTAAATATGTCTAGGCCCATTACTCTATATTGCGATAATAGTGGGGCGGTGGCGAACTCCAAGAAGCTAAGGAGTCACAGGCGCGACAAACACATAGAGTGGAAGTATCATCTGATCCGCGAGATAGTGCATCGAGGGGATGTGATTGATACGTTATTTTATGCAATGAAATAATGGTGTAGAATGCGATGGTGGAATATGCATTATGCATGCAAGTTTTCTCAGTAAGACCCAAGTATAAATCCTACTGAGTTGCCTGGTAAGCCCAGGGTCGAACACAGGGACTAAGGCAGACAGTATGCGATGGTAATTTTAGATCAATTTGCAGTAACAAATAAATCAAAGTGTTGGTTGGTTTGTTATTTAAGGTATAAAATGTATGTGGTGGATTTGAGAAAAAAGTAATTATACGATAGATACACTGAGTATGCAAAGGAACGGATTGAGAAGGTCTTTAACTAGCGTTTCCCAAGAATGCATTCAAGCTCTGCGATCATGCTACACTCATGCGACAGCAAATCATTTTCCAATGAAAATGCGATAGCTCCTAATTTTAGAACGCATGTGATAAATGCGATAATGTCTATAGAGCTTATTTCTAAGTTACTACTTCTTGCCTAAGCGATGACGAAAGATGCACACAAGGACAAGGCGACTGCATACAATCATATCCTATCTCTAGGGTGCATGTGATGCGTTAATAGCAAGCAGAACTTATTCCTAAGCTTCTATCTCTTGATTATGCGGTTCTAATCTTACTCTCTCGAGCCTAGATTCTAATTTGACTTTTCCAAGCCTAGATTTTATCCTTAGACTACCCTCCCGAGTATCTCTAATAGACGAATGATGCATACATAATACAAGATAATTGCTAGAATGAAGATCTCAGGTTATGCTAGCTAAGTGCTTCGCAACCATTCGACGGATTTAGCTGCTCATGTGTAATGTAAAGAGAGTGGACAGATATAAAGATTCAATTTCCATTTTTATAAATAGGTTTAGAGTACAAAATGACAATGGAAAATAAAGGTAGAGAACCTAGTAGCAATATCTTGCTTCCCAAGGCTTTTACACTGTGTCATCTCTATTCTGCCCAAAAGATGTTCTTGCTTCCGCAAGAGTTGGCCCTCTCTCAGATTTCAATGCTTCCTGGCACTCTTCCGAGTTCACCAGGACGATCTCTCGGCGTAATCTCCCTTCACTCTCTTCCGCCTTCTAAGTAAAAGAGAAACTATGAATAAGGCTAACTTCTATCTGTATGGTGAACTCTGTAAATTGTGCAAACTCCTTCAATGAAGATGGCCTTCGGTATTTATAGAGCTTCAGGATGAAGAGCTTTTTCTCTCATATGATTGCACTGATGGGATGGCATTAATTCTCTATTTGATGCACCGAATATTTGTCACCTAAAAGTTGAGTGTATTTGCTACAGTAGGTCGTTAACGACTTGTCAACTTAATTCAAAATCGACCGTCATCGGCTTTCTGTCCCATCGTGATTTATTAAGCTTTCACGCAGATGCGCCCACCTTGATGCGCTGGCTCTATGCGGCCACTTTCTTGAGCAGAATTTCATGAGCGCAAATGATCGCATAACCTTGTGGTCACAATCTCTTAATGCACTTGGACATTAATTTCTTCGGATCGCATTTTTGCCTTGCGTCAACGCATTTTCCTGCACAAAATACATAAGTTAGTTGTTTTAATGCGATGGACGCATACGATCGCAATGTTGCAAACTTAATGCTTTTGGATGCAATATTATATATTTTTACCGTCGTAATCCTACATTGTTTTATAACTTTGCGCTATAATAACGTACATTTCTGCCCATTATCACACCCCCAAATTTAAAATAATGTTTGTCCTCAAGCATAAGCTAAAGATTTTCTTTAGAAAGTCGACCGTCTTTCTCTTCCTAGATTCTCAAGGTTGCCTTATACAAATCCTATGTACCAAAATCTCCTCAATTCTTATCCAGATCTCTTCTTGAAATATTTTTAAAATTTAGGGACTACAATTTTAACCTTAAAAAAGACCTTACTAGTTTCCAGGGCATCGCATGATTTGATTCATATAAAAAAACTTTTCCAATTGGGGTGTTTTCAAATGATTTTTATCCTTGCATATTTTAGGCATATATTTTTGTCCTATATGGTTCCCGGCAACGGAACCACAAAAATTTGATGACTAAAATTAGGGGGACATAATATGCGATGCATGTCTTAGGCTATGCGTCGGTGGTCATGCGCTAGAATGAAAATATGCGTTACTCGTATATGCAATGACCATGCGTTCCTGTCATAAGTTTTCTTGCGCTCTCGCCAAGTATAACGAGAAGGAAGTTTCTCGAGTGATCCGAGGTCGAACTCAAGGACTTGTAGCTGAATGTTATGTGATGATGTGTTTGCGATGGATGAATAAAAGAATGATGGTAGTTATAAGCTATAAACTACTCCTACTCCTAACTAATAGACAAAGTAGTGGAAGTATGAATAAGAGGTAGAGACACAGAAACTGTTGACGCATAGTAAAATGCATGAAAAAATAGATAAAATGTGAGGATGTCTTCACCGCAACCCTAAGCTTGACCGCAAGGGCAACCCCAGCTAACGCAAACTAATGCGATCATGCTATACACGCTCGATGCAGATGCACGTGATGTGTAATAGCAAACGGAACTTATTCCTAAGTCTCCATCCTTGCTTATGTGATTTTAATCTAGCTCTCCCGAGCCTCGATTTTAACCTAGCTCTCTCACGTCTTAGGTTCTTTCTTTAGACTCTCTCTCGAGTAGCTTTAAATGTGTGATGGACGTATATATAAGTCAAGGTAACCACAAAAGCCTGGTTGACGTAAGATTATTCCTATTCCTAGTGAACACTTGCTTACATTGCTTAATGCAACCAACCACTTACCCTCCCGAGCAGTTAGTTGTTGCTGATTTTACTCATAGACAAGTATTGTGTCCGCTTATAGACAAGCGTTGCTACAGCTTCACACTAAGCAAATAAGGTTTTCACAACACTCGCGTAACGCACACCTCCCGGTGGTTTGCTACATGTTTCATATTCCTATGCCGCATGGTTAAGTATGTGATACTCTAACAGTCTCACTAAGTGATGCAATGAAGGTTAAGGATACTAAGTAAATGAAGATGGAGATGGAGTCGAAGGAAAATATAGAAATGCATTGATCACAAAATGTATTAATTCCTTAAGCCAAAATGTAATACAATACAATACAAGGAAAGAAGAGAAACGGAGGGCCAGTTGGAAGCAATGTCTTGCTTCCAGCAAATGTGTGTCAAGGCTGCCAGTGGTATCATGGATGGGTGGTAGAGCTGATTCTCTCGAGCTCTAACTCCGGCAAAGGCTCCGGTCGTCACTCGGAATGGATGAAGGAGATGAAGAACTCTCAAGCTTTCTTCTCACGCTTTCGTCTGGATCACAAGGATCCATCCGAAGGTAGAAACTTGGATAATCTGAAATTCTGCTCAACGGCCTCTATTTATAGAGCTTGATCACCGACAGCAATAATGGACCTGCTCTGAATCTGACATTCTCAACGCGATGGTCCTTTTCTGAATCTTTGTTGCTAACATCACCTTTTGATAATCCTAATGTATGCGTTCATGCTTTCATTCCACTAACCTTGTGTTCATCCCTCTATTATGGTTATCATTATGTAGCCGCAATCTCTCTGCAATGATCGCATTCGCTTGATGACCGCAACTTCTATGCGATGACTGCATTCTCTTGACGATCGGAACTTCTATGCGATGGACGCATGCAGTTGATGGCCGCAACATCCATGCGTCGAATGTATGCGTTCACCTCTGCGATGGAGAGATTCCCCACATGTGGTCGTCTTTGCGATAGCCCGGTTTTCGCATATGCATCCGCTTCCTGCGTTAGCTACAAAGATAGACAATTAAACGCATAATAACGCATAATAGTGGGTTAGCGAAGATTTTTTCTGTCGATCGACGCAAACTCGTTTTCTCATGAATTTCTAACATAATCGCCACATATTCTACTTAACAGCCCTCATAATTCTAAATAAAAGGCTTATAATGATGTGCATTTCTGCCCGTCATCAGTGATCGTCACGAAGATCGCTTCGGTGCACAATGTTGCTGACCCGTTTACGAAGGCTCTCACGGCTACAGTGTTTGAGGGTCACCTACGGAGCATGGGTCTACAAGATCGCCCGCGGCTGGACTAGGGCGAGTGGGAGATTTTCTTGTACTGGGCTTTTATGCGCTAGTTTATTATTTTGTACTAGTGTATTATACACCCCACTTCGCTTTAGGATAAGTGGGAGATTGTTGGGGTTGATGCCCTAAAGTCTCGTGTCATTGAACAAACCATGTCTAACAAAGTTCGATTTCTCCTTTCTGCAATACCATCTTGCTGTGGTGTTCCAAAGTGCTGTGAGTTGGGATTGAATTCCATGATCTACTAAACAGTTCTGGAATTATAAATCTATATACTCGTCACCTCAATCTGATCGAAGTGTTTTAATTCTTTTACCTGATAAGTTTTCAACTTTCGCCTTAAATTCTCTGAACTTTTCGAGAGTTTCAGACTTGTGACTCATTAAGTAAATATAGCTATATCTTGAATAGTCATCAATAAAATTGACGAAATATTCATATCCACCTCGAGCTTTGACATTCATCAAACCAAAAAGGTCTGAATGTATAAATTCTCGTGGTTCTTTGGCACGAAAACCTTTTCCAGTAAAAGATCTTTTAGTCATTTTTCCTTCAAGACATGATTCACACGGCGGTAAAGAACTATCTTCTAACTGATTTATATTATTGTTTTTAACCAATCTCCCAATCCTGTTGAGATTTATATGACCAAGTCTAAGATGCCAAAGAAAGGCGTTAGAAGAAAATTGTCATCTTTTATTTTGAGTTTCTGCCATTTTAAACATATCTATATATAAAATGGCTTTTGCTTCAGTTATTTTAATACATACAAGTTATTTTCAAGTCTAGCAGAACAAATATGAATACATCTTGAAAAAACGAACACTTCATTGATTTCAAAAGATACTTTATACATATTTTCTAGTAGACAAGATATAAAGATCAAGTTTCTTTTCATTTTGGATACATAATATACATTCTTTAACAAAATGAAAGATTCTCCAAAATATAACTTGATGTCTCCCACTACTTCAACTGAAATGACTTCTCGTGTTTCCACCTTGAAAGTCATTTCATTTTCTAAGAGTTGAGTCCAAAACTAGTTTCCTATAGAAAAGTGCAAACATGGTTAGCGGCGTCTGAATCTAATATCCAAGTTATATGAGAATTTTCCACTAAGCATGTTTCAATTATAAATAAATCTAATTTACCTTGATTTTCCTTCTCTGCTCTCTTTTCGACCAGATATTTTGGGCAGTTGCATTTCCAATGCCCGTCTTTTCCACAATGAAAACATTTTCCTTTAGGAGTCTTAGTTTTCTTAGCAGCAGGTTTCTTCTTCCCTTTCCCATTTTTCTTCATTTGGATATTTTTATCTTTAGAAGAGGAAGGAACAGACTTCTTTTTATCTGAAGGTTTTGTTCCAGAAGAAGATCCCTTCAGAAATTTTTTCTGTGAAACAATGTTTGCTTCACTTTCTTTCAAATTCATCATCGATTGGTAAGTCTAAAGTTCATTGAGTAGAGTAGTTAGATTGTAATCAATCTTATTCATTACAGCATTAGTTCGGAAGCTCAAGAAGCTCTTCGAAAGAGACTCCAAGATCATACTAACTTGACTAGTCTCATCTATGATATCACCGTGAGCATCTGCAATGTTAAAGTGGACCATCATGTCCAGGACATGATCTCTAACATTGGTCTCGTCTTTCATGCGTGAGTTATAAACATATTTTATAGCCTCATGTCATACTGAAGATGACGGTTGCCTAAATATTTCTTTGCAACAACACCATAATCTCACGGGCAGTGGGCATGGCTTCATGTTTCTTATTGAGCACATCAGATATACTCACCAAGATGTAGGCTCTTACCTTCTCATTAGGCCTAACCCATCTATTATAGGCTTCCCAAACATTTCGGTTAGCGTTTAAACTAGGAAAAGAAAGACATTCCTCCTTTAAAACAAACCTCAAGTCGTCAACCACTAGTATTGTGTTTATGTTCGATTTCTAGTTAGAGTACCCTTCTTCATTGAATTTATCAGAAGCAAGAAGTTGTATAATCGAGTTCGACATTGTTGAAAGATAACCAAATTCTATTAAACTTATGCATCTAAATCCAATTTTAGCAAAAGTAATAAAGTACCCATATTTCTTTATTTATTTGCAATTAGTGAGTGAGAATAGATTCTACCAAGGGGCAGTCAAATAGTCCTTCACTGAAGCAAGACAATCTTGACCAAATACTATATCCAAAATAACTCTTATTCCTATAGTTGTTTAATTACCATTTTCGGTCAAGAACTTTACTAACATTTAGTAACTCTTGTAAGTGTGATCTGCCATTTTCAGATCTTATAAAACGATATGAACATACCCCGAATCGGAAGATAATGTTCAAGATGGAACTATAAAACCCTATTCATTTCTAAAGCTTGGGTTGTTCTGAATTCTATATTACAACCCTCCGAAGGGATTGCCACGATTAACGAGTAGTTAGTGTCGCCTAAGAACGACAGCAAGCACAACATAGGAATCTCACTATTCAAACTAATGAAGAAGACCATAGGATATGTTGACACATTTCCTTCACCCACTTAGTATGAACTACTTCCTCCATTCACCTTATTATTGACCCATGCAATTACTTTCAGAATGAAGCAGTCATGGTAAAAGCGACGCGAAGCCAAGCATGGATCTCAAGGTGTGAACTCTTGGGGACGTAAGAGCTAAAAATGATATATCGTATATATTATTAATCTCCCACTGAAGTGTTCTAAATGTTTGGGTATTCTTTTACTTAGGTATATTCCGATTAATTTAAGTAACCTAAGTCTATGTGATATATCCAAGTATAACATTTATATTTGGATTTTAATCTATGATGTCTAGGTGTTAAACCAATTTTAAATCTCATACCGCTCACGCAAGCTTATAAAATCGGTTAACAACGCTCAACATTTCGGTCATAATCCCCAGGTAGAAGGTGTTACATAAACCATCAACTTAAATACCTCCAGCCTTAGACAGGATTATGAGCCTATTGAGTTTGTAATAGAATTTTATAAGATAACGGCCTATTTTAACTATTAAAACAAGTTGTTAACCTAAGTGAGCATGTTGTTTATCTTTGTTATGGATTTTAATGTCTAATCCAATTTATAACAACTTATATCTATCTGTAACATACATCAAAGGCATTAAAAATTAACATAACACTTATATTAATTTTCAAAAACCTTAAACATGCATACTATATATTACTTATAATATAATATTATGCATGCAACATGCTTTCCTATGGTGGGATTTTAAATCTAAATGGCATACTACATGTACAAACATGTTTCATTCAAATATAACATACATCACATGCATAAAATATTTAAACAACACCAATATGGTTCAACTTTGGCATCCTAAGCAAGAAAAACATCTAAATTATTACAAAAAGAAAACGAAAAACAGCTTCAAAATTGATCTGGACTGCCCGACCCAACCCGACCCGAACTCCAAATGATCCAAAAACGGTTGAATCAGTCTAAATCAGGCTGAACCATACCCAGGGTGACTGAATCGTACCGGAGATCCTCAAAATCAATCAAACCGGTTTAAAATGCATGAACGGTCTTTCTGGGCTAGGATGAGAAGCGTTGCAACGCTCATCCCAACGTTGTGTCTCAACAAGCTTGAACAAGAGCAGTGTTGCAACACTGCCTGGATAGAAGCTGATCTTCAGTTTTTTGCTACGGAGCTTACCTGCTTCAATCTTCAATTACAACTTAATTTGGACTTTATTGACTCTAATAAAATTACAGACTCTAGAGCATACATATAAGTTCATCAATCAAGAGCCAATTACAAATTAAACTTCATAATTAAAGATAAATCTAATGCCAAATTTGAATTTTAACCATATCAGTCATAAAAACATACAATCTTAGAAATTGACCCACCAAACTCAAATTAACAATAATTGAGTGGTTAAATTATGCTCTGACGCCAATTGATAGAGTAAACTAACATGCAGCAGAAAAAATCAGAATCAATAATAACTCTAATTATATTTAATTTGAGTTTAAAAATGCATAGAAACAAAATTTCATAAAAGGATTTCAATAACATAATACCTTTGAAGATTCTCTTCAATCACAACTCCTCTGCTCAAATTGGTTCTCCAAAACGCCAAAGGACCACCAAAATTCTCTTCTCTACTATCCTCTAACTCGGATTGTGTAGTGGAAACATAGGTTGAGCTAAATTTGATGAAAGGAAAAGGAAGGTTTGAGAGGAGAAGTAGATTTTTGAACCTCAGGTTGCATGATCTCCAAATTTGATCGAATCAGATCTATTTAATCAAGTTAATCGTGCAAGCATTTTAATCTCAGCTAATGACACCTCAAGCAAGAGATTATGAGTGGGCTAGGTGTTTCATTTGGGTGAAACCACCAAAATTAGAAAGGAAATGTTGGATAATTCCACTCAAAATGGAATCTTCTATTTTAGAATTCAATTTTGAATTTAATTTTAATTTTTCACTAAAATTAAAAATTAAAATCAAATATGAATTTTGATTTTCAAAGATTTGAAAAAAAAGTTTATTTAAGTAATTAATTGAACAATTTTAATTAATTAATTAATAATTTAATATCAAATATCAAATTAATCAAACACCTAATTCATACATGAATTCTACTTATGTAAATCAATATTTAAACCAATATTTAAATATTATAACCTCTTCGATTTCATTTAATTTAAACAAAATTAAATGTTTTAAGTATATCGAATACAATTAATCAAACCCTAATTTGAATTTGAACATTTTAAATTCAAAAGCCTAAGTTCAAAAATTTAAACATTTCGAATTGGCTTAATACACTAATTCAAGATATATTTTACGAGCTAGTAGAGGGACCTTATGGACCTTTAGATCATGAGCAATGATTTGAGATTAATTGGCTAAACTCTTTAGACCAAATCAATCAATATTCGTTAACTACCGAGACACACCACTATAGCTCGATAGTTGTACTCTCCTCACTGTAGATATATTTATGTCCATTTTAACCATAATCAGTAAATCGATCCTTCATAGGTCGTTCATATTTACAGCTAGGTCAAAATTACATTTTACCCATGTAAATATATCATGCTCCTTAAGCTCCCACCAATCTTCTATTAAAAAAATTGGTTTATAGTCCAACTTATAAACCATGTCCATTTTGAACATGAGAGGGCGGGATCCCGTTGTTCAAGACCAGAAATCAACATCTGAGAGAACAACCTATCTGTTAACCTTAATTTAGGTAGGAGTGAACTCCATCTTGCAGAACTATGTCCCCAGTTATCTATCCGGTCTTATTCCCAAAATGGGAGGCTTATTGAGCAGTGTTGTTGGACTACTCTCAACAATGCAAATCAAAGGATAATTCTGAATAAACAGGAGCTCATAGTTAGCTCAAGATTAAGATCGAGTTACCCTAGGTCATTGAATTTGAAATAGTCAGCATTAACAGTAAACGGTCATTATAAAGAAAAGAGACTATTTCAAGGTCCGGTCTTATGCACACTCATTGCATAGGATGCCCCCACTCACATGTCTCCAAATGAATGATTTTAGGATCACATCATTTGTATCAGTATACAAAATGGGTCGCATCCAATAGTGTTACCAGGATAAGGTATCCACTCTCATCCATATACTTATAGACAATTTTGGATATATACTAAAACTTGATCCTCTTTTATGTCGCCACATAAAGTTAAAGTATTCATTTTATAGTCATGGATTCGTTTATTGAATTTTTTATAATAGAATGCAAGATCAATAAGAATTTATTGAATAAAATACTCAATAATACTTTTATTGATAAATAGAATATATTAACAATATTTACGAGCTGCGAGTTTTAGGACATTCCCAACAATATAATTGTAGATGTTAGTTTATTGGATTAGGGTTATTTAGGCAAGATAAATATAAGATAAGCAATAACTATTTATTGTAATAAACACTGATAATACTTTATTAATGATCTGTCAAATGTTACATTTATACCTACTAGTTTTAAGGCATAAAACCCAACACACTCCCACTTGAACTAAAACTCTAGTTAGTGGGATGTATATACAATAAATAATCCAAAGCAGAAAATGGTAACTGTATAGTGTATATTACATGAAAAATTAATATACAAATACAATAAACTAGGGTATCCTTATAGTCATTACACATCTCCCACTTACCCTAAATTATACTATATACATGTCTCGCAGACCTAGACTCTCTAGATGACTCTCGAACACTTTAGGCGAGAGAGTCTTCGTAAATGGATCAGCGATGTTGTGCTCTGAAGCGATCTTCGTGACGATCACATCTCCTCATTGTATAATCTCTCGTATCAGGTGATACTTCCTTTTTTAGTGCATTCCTCGTTTGTGGTTGCGAGGTTCTTTTGAGTTGACTACTGCCCCATTGTTGTCACAGTATAATGTAACAAACAAGTCCATATTTGGAACAACTTCCAAATCTATAAGGAACTTCTTAAGCCAAACTGCTTCTTTAGCTGCTTCACAATCAGCTACATATTCAGCCTCCATAGTGGAGTCTTCTATGCATTCCTGTTTTATGCTTCTTCAAACTACAACTCCTCCGTTAAGGGTGAACACTGACTCTGACGTTGATTTCCTAGAATCCTTGTAAGTATGAAAGTCAAAGTCGGTGTACCCTATAAGGATCAAATCCTTAATCTCATACACCAGCATGTAGTCCCTCTTTCTCCGAAGATACTTGAGAATGTTCTTAACCATCGTCCAACGATCTAACCTTGGTTTGGATTGGTACCTACTGACTATTCCCACTACATAATAGGTGTGACGCCTAGTGAAGAGCATATCATACATTAAGCTGCCCCAATTGAGGCATAAAGAATACATCTCATATCCTCAACTTCTTGAGGTTTCTTAAGACACTGTTCCTTAGACAAGTGAACCTCATGCCTGAAAGGCAATAAACCCTTCTTGGAGTTCTACATCAAATATTGAGCCAACATTTTGTCGATATAAGTTTCTTGAGCCAATACCAGCGTTTTCTTCTTACGATCCCTAAGGATTTGGATCCCAAAAACATATTGTGCCTCTCCCAAATATTTCATTTGGAATTGGACCGCTAGCCAGTTTTTCACTTCAGTAAGGTACCTTACATCATTCCCAATGAGTAGAATATCGTCCATATAAAGTACTAGAAAAGATACTTTATTTTTGTTGTTTTTCTTGTATACACAAGGCTCATCAACATTTTGGTCAAAACCAAAAGATTTGATCACAGTATCAAATCTAATGTTCAAAGATCTTGATGCTTGTTTCAACCCATAAATTGATTCAGCTTGAAAACCTTTTACTCCTAACCTTGGACTATGAACCCTTCAGGCTGAAAGGTAAAGATATTCTCTTAAAGATTACCATTCAAAAAGGTAGTCTTGATGTCCATTTATAATATTTCATATTCTCTTCAAGATATTTCATAATATGTGGCTATAGGCAAGAGAATTCTTATAGAATTTAACATATCAACAGGAGAAAAAGCTTCCTCATAGTCAACCCCTTCTCTCTAGGTATAATCCTTTGGTATGAGTCTAGCTTTAAAAGTTTGTACATTCCCAACTGTATCTTTCTTTCTTTTATAGATCCATTTGCACCCTATAGGTTTTGCCTCTTTAGTTAGATCTACAAGCTCCCATACTAAATTGGAGTACATTGACTCCATTTCAAGGTTTGTTACTTTGACCCATTGGTCTTTATCTACGTCATTCATTGCCTTTCAATAAGACGATGGATCCTCAATGCCATCATCAAGTATGACGAGCTGAGTTTCAGTTAAACCCAAGTAGCGATCAGGTTGTGATACAACCTCCCCACTGCGTCGAGCATTCTCAATGATTGAAAAGGATGAGACGGACCTGAAGAACTAGCTCACTCATCAACTCTAGTTGCAGGACAAGCTTCATCAAAAACTTTTGTTGCCTCTTTCAATGTTGGGATTGGTGTCTTAATCTCTCATGTGGTCTTTCTCCAAGAAAGTAACCTTTTTCGATGTTGGGATTGATGTCCTAATTCTCCTGGTAGCCTCGTAGTTTGTAAACACTTTATGAACATATTGTTATTAATAAAATAAGTGAAATTTTATAAGCATTTACTCAATCCAATAAACTAAGATCTGTGGTTATTTTATGTAACTTAAGCATGTATGTGGAGACATACAAGTGAATCATGCCTTAAGTAATAACCTAAATGGTCTGTAGTATAAGGATAAAGGAGGGATACCTTTTCCTGGTGACACTACAGATATAGCTCACTTTGTAGATGTTACAAGTGTTGTAAAGTGCTACAAATGGTCTGATCCTGACCATTCATGTGGAGACATGCGAGCGGTGGTATCCCATACAAAGAGTTTGTATAAGACCAAACCACAAAAAGATTAGTTTCTTTATATTACGTCGTTGATAATTGAGACTTACATTTCACTAGCATGACTATAGGTGATATGACCTTAATCCTGAGTGAGTTGGGAAATCCTGCTCATGAGGGTGGTCCTTTAATTTGTATGGGTGAGAGTGGCCAGATTGCCAACTCAACAAGCCTACCATTTTAGGGATTCGTCTTATTAGAGAGTTGAGAACTCAACTACACAAGACGGAATTCACTCCTTCCCCGAAGGAGAGTAAGTAGATAAATTGCTCCTTTAAGGGCTAATTCTGGGTCTTGAACATAGTGGTCACACCCTCTCTTGGGAAGAGAGGACTCAGTCATAGTAGGACTACGACTTATTGTTCATTAGAGGAATCAATGGTACTTGAGGAGTTAAATGTAACTACAGGGGCAAAATGGTAAATTGGTCCAGCTGTACTTACGAGCAATTTGTGAAAGGTCATCACACTGTTGACTAGTTATAACCAATGGACACATAAATATATCTATAATTTCACGGTCTTTAGTGGAGTGACCAACAGTTAACGGATGGTGGATCTCGTGATTAAAGAGTTTAGTCAGTTATTCACGTACCGTTGGAGCTTCAAGCTACATGTCCATAAGGTCCCCTTGGTAGCTCAATAGGTTCAAGTTGAGAATCGAATTTTGGGTTAATTTTCAAATGAACAAGAGAGAATTTAATTATATGTGATATAATTAAATTTATTCAATTATATGTGATATAATTGATATGATGTATTAGATACATTATTAGAGGAATTAATATGAATATGATTTATATTAAATACTATAACATAGAAAAAGAACTATGGTTTATATGTTTCATATGATGAAATATTAAAACTATAGGTTATGAGTATAATATGATAAGTTGGTTATCATATTTATTTGTAATATACTAATTATATGATGATTATTCTTTTTCTTTAATAACCGATTGAGTGGAAGATTATTGGAAGCTTTATGGTAACTTTGAGATAAAAAGGAATTCCAAATTAGGTTGATGAATTCATTCGGATTGATCTCACAGAAAAGGACTATCGAGTAAAATAGTTTTACTAAACGATAGCATAGAGAGACTACACGATCGAGTTTCGAGTTTACTATACGATAGTTACTCATTTACTCGTTGCTACACAATCGAGTAGCAAAGTCTATACGATAGGTTGCTTCTTATAAACGATCGAGTATCTAGTCTATATGATAGACTTCATCCTTCTCCCACTTACTCGATCGTCTACCTCCTTAGTTCCTCTATCCAAAGTCACACAGAGCCCACAACTCCTGAATTCTCACACCGAGATTGGCAAGGTAACTTTTGTGGTGGTGTTCTAATTCTGTTCGAGGTTCGAGGATTGAGTTGAACTCGATTGTGATCGTAATGCATCCAAACATTCATTGAGATCATGTTCTAATCGTTGCATCTGAGTACTTCTTTGGATGCATTGGAGATTGATCGAGGGATACTTGAAGAAAGGTTCTTCAAAGGTTTGCATACTATATCCCTTGTTCATTCTTTTAAAGAAGCATGTTGTAATTTACTTAATTATGCATAATCTATTCATGTAGACTGTAATGTGTTTGTGTTCTTTCTCAATGGAACTTGGAACAATCCGCTTCCGCTTACTAGATCTCTATGTTTAGATTTCCTACAATTGGTATCAGAGCTAGGTTGTTTTGATATTCCAAATTTCATTGTTAAAGAACTTTATTTTACAGTCTTGGTGGGTTTTAAGTGTGTTCTACAATGCATTTAAGTGTTAAGTGTGTTTATGGATGGATTGATGGATGTTTCGGGATGATGGCCTTTGTTTCAATGCTTTCTTTTACATTTCAAAGTTAATTTTTAAGGGCCCCTGCGTTTTCTGGGCATAATTAACTTTCTATCAAGTCTGTATTCAACATTTTTGAAGAGTCTTGAGTCGTTCGTGATGAAGTTTCAAAGAAGCATGGAGATGCTATTCTCATCGAGAAAGGAGAAGACCAAGCATTGGTCGTATCGTGTAGCCCAGGCTAAATAATCATTTAGATTTGGCTAAACGATCGAGTAGAAAAGTTCTACTCAATAGTTCTAACTCAATCGTGTAGCATTTACTAAACGATCATATGTTGATGCTATTTGAACGAGTATAGTGTTTACTCGATTGATTTGTGTTGGCTACTCGATCGTGTAAATGATGGGGGTAAGCGATCGTTGAGTGTTTGATACTCATTGCATGGTGGGCGCGCGCACTAAACGATATTGTAGGTTAGCATGTTTCATCGCATAGTCATTGGCTACTCAATCACTTGGATCATCTAGACAATCATGTTTCATCACATAGTTTTTGTCTATTCAATCGTTTAGGCATGCGTTTAAACTCATGTGTTACATGATCGAGTGGCCTTCATTCTTCATCGTATAGTCAAAAGTACTCGATCGTTGCTACACGATCGTGGTTACTCGACGATCACAAGAAAAAGCTACACGATCAGTGGAAGAAGGATTCACCCGAGCGATTCAAGACCCGGTTCGCTTATTTGAACCAGTCAACTCGATGGTTCAATGTAATAGTTAGTTTTTTTTTTTTTTTTGGATTTTGAGGCATATTATCTCGGTCCATCATTTTTTTTAATGTACATGAGATGTATGTTTGTTTATATGCCATAATGTATGACATATAGATTTAAAACCCATCTTAGATCAGGCATTTATTCATGCATCATATATTATAAGTGTTATAATATAGAAATAATATAAGAACGAGAATTGTTCTCTAAAATGAAACTTGGAGCTTATATAGGTTCTAATACGGATCCCACTACTCTCCAGAAGAGGAAGAAGTCTAAAGACGATAAATGTGATTTATTTCTCTTAGAGACGTGTTTGGTAGAGAATGATGATTCTTCCTAGATACTTGATTCAGGTGCTACCAACCACATAAGTTCTACCCATCAAGGATTTAGTTCCTGGAAAACATTGGAAGCTGGAGAGATGGCTCTTCGAGTCAATACTGATGAGGTTGTTTCAGCTGTTGTTGTAGGCAGGCTTAAATTATTTTTAGACAAGAAACGTTATCTGTTACTGGATAATGTTTATGTAGTTCTTCATATCAAGAGGAACTTAATTTCAGTTTCTTATCTAATTGAACAAGGTTATTCCATCTCCTTTTCTGAGAATAAAGTGTTTGTTTTTAAGAATGGTATGGAGCTCGGTTTTGGTTCAATGGAAAATAACTTTTGTGTACTAAGGTTGTTTTTCATAAAAGCCTTGCTTAATACTAAAATGTTCAAAACAGCAACAACTATAAAAAGACCAAGGGTTTCTCCTAAGGAAAACGCCCATCTTTGGCATCTAAGGTTAGGTCATATTATCTCAATAGGATTGAGAAGTTGGTGAAATTTGGACTTCTAAATGGTTTAAAAGAAAACTCTTTGCCAGTATGTGAATCTTGCCTTGAAGGCAAGATGACCAAACAACCATTTACTGGAAAAGGTTATAGAGCCAAAGAAACCTTGGAGCTTATACATTCAGACCTTTGTGGTCTGATGAGTGTTAGAGCACGGGGTGGGTATAAATATTTCATCTCTTTTATAGATAATTATTCAAGATATGGGTATCTATACCTAATGCAACATAAGTCTGACGCTCTTGAAAAGTTCAAGGTGTTGAAGATGATGCCCTAAACTTTCGTGTCCTGTAATTTGTAAACACAGTTTTGAGCAAACGCTTGTGATGTATAACATATGATATTTTCTTCACTTTTGTCTATGAACATTAGATGTTTTTATTTGCTTTACCACAAACTAATAAACTAAGATCTCTAGTTATCGTTTGTAACTTAAGCATGTATGTGGAGACATACAGGTGGGTCATGTCTTAAGTGATAACCAAAATGGTCTGTAGTATACGGATATAGGAGGGAAACCTTATCCTGGTAATGCTACGGATGTGGCCCACTTTATTAGTTACAAGTGTTGTGACTTGCTACAGATGGTCTGATCCTGATCATTCATGTGGGGACATGCACCACACACCTTCTCATGGCCTGAGAGGTGTCTACATATAGTAGGACTATTTTGTATTATTCATTAGAGGGATCAGTGGTATTTAAGAAGTTAGATGTAACTATAGGGGCAAAATGGTAAATTGGCCTAGCTATACTTACAAGCATCTGTGAAGGGTTATTGTACTATTGATTGGTTATATCCAATGGACACAGAAAGATATCTGTGGTATGAAGAGTGCAGTTTTTGGTCTTTAGTGGAATGTCTGGTAGTTAACGGATGGTGGATCTCGTGGCTAAAAAGTTTAGTCAGCTATTCATGTACCGTTGGAGCTTCGAGCCATAGGTCCATAAGGTCCCCTTGGTAGCTCAATGGATTCAAGTTGAGAATTAATTTTTGGGTCAGTTTGAAATGTTCAAATTGACAAGAGGGAGTTTGATTATATATGATATGATTGAAATAGTTAATTATATATGATATGATTAACATTATGTATGAGATACATTATTTGGAGGAAAATGATATAAATATGATTTATATCTAGTGGAGGAGAAAAGACTATGGTTCCTATGTTTCATTTGATGTGATATTAAACCATAGGTTAATGAATAAAATATGATTATCTTTATTTTTTTAATTTGACAATTATAGGATAATTGTGCCGGCATTTTCTCCGTAACTATGTGATAGTGGAGGATTGCATTCAGTTTTTGTAACTGAAGAATAAAATGAAAATTGTTATATTTTTGCAAGAGATTAGACATTCGCTCACATTTGGTGTATATTGCCTATCACATAGCAAACCAAGAGCCTACATGATAGTTCAACGTTTCTAAACGATCGTATACATGCGCGCAACTTACTAAACGATCGCATAGGATTTGCTAAACAATCGTCTAGCTTTTTCCTAAATAATCGTGTGCTCAAGCATTTACTAAACGATCGTCTATACAATCGCGACCCATTTACTAAACGATTGTGTACGTCTTTCTAAACGATCAAGCATCGTCTATACGATAGACTCGATATTCTCCCACTTGCTTGGTCGTGGTATACGATCTTCTCCTCCTCCTTTCCTCTACCAAATCCAACAGAGCCCACACCTCCTGGATTCTCACACCAAGAATACCAAGGGTTCTAATTAGTGGTGTCCTCCTTACTGCTGTGTTCGTCAAGAGTTCGTTCGTGGGTAGATGACGGTGACTTCGTGGACGATTTGCTTGGGCATTCTCAGCGAGAGCGAGAAGAGCAGTCCTTGTATGAGAATGATTTTTAGACGAAGAAGGGTTCTTCAACTGGTATGTTTCTTGTTCTCTTTTTCATTTAAGTTTGAAAGCATGCTTATAATTAGTTGTTAAATGCATATATAATCTGTGTGATTGTAGATGCGGTAATTCTATCACAATGAGTTTGGAACGATCTCGCTTCCGCTCAGAGGTACTTTTGATAAGAGTTCTTTCACAAGGAGTATAAGGCCGAAGTTGAAAACTTGTTAAGTAAGAAAATAAAGACACTACGATCTGATCGTGGTGGAGAGTACATGGACTTAGAATTCTAAAACTATATGATAGAACATGGAATCACGTTCTAACTCTCAGCCCCAGGTATACCTCAACAGAATGGTGTATTCGAAAGGAGAAATAGAACCCTGTTGGACATGGTTCGATCTATGATGAGTTGTGCTCATCTTCCAGACTCGTTTTGGGGATTTGCAGTGGAGATTGCAGTTTATATTTTGAACAATGTTCCCACAAAGAGTGTTTCTGAAATGTCTTTTGATGTATGGAGAGGTTGTAAAGGAAGTTTATGCCACTTCAGAATTTGGGGATGTCTAACCCACGTACTTGTGGCTAACCCTAAAAAGTTGGAACCTCGTTCGAAAGTTTGCCTATTTGTAGCCTACCCCAAAGAAACGAGGGGTGGATGCTTCTATGATCCAAGTGAGAATAAGGTATTTGTATCGACAAATGCTATCTTCTTAGAAGAAGACCACATAAGGGATCATAAACCACGAAGTAAGCTTTTTTTAAATGAGATTTCTAATGAGACTACTGAGAGTTCAACAAGAGTTGTTGAACAGGCTAATAGATCAACAAGAGTTGTTGATATCAGTTCATCTAGTCAATCATTTCAAGAGTTGAGACTACCTTGACGTAGTGCAAGAGGGTTGTGAACCCACCGGAACGCTGCATGGGTTTGACTGAAGCCCAAAACATCATATCTAATGATGGAGTTGGGGATCCATTGTCTTATAAGCAAGCAATGGAGGATGTTGACAAAGATGAGTGGATTAAAGCCATGACTCAGGAAATGGAGTCTATGTACTTCAATTCCATCTGGGAAATTGTGGATCAGCCTGATGGGGTAAAACCTATAGGTTGTAAGTTGATCTACAAGAGGAAGAGAGGTGTAGATGGAAAGATGGAGACCTTTAAGGCTAGACTTGTGGCAAAAGGTTATACCCAGTCGAGGGAGTGGACTATGAGGAAACTTTCTCACCTGTTGTCATGTTGAAGTCTATCACGATTCTCTTGCCCATAGCCACATTTTATGATTATGAGATATGGAAAATGGACGTCAAGACTGCTTTTTTGAATGGTAATCTGGAGGAGACCATCCACATGGCTCAACCAGAAGAGTTCATTGATCCAGATCAAGAGCAAAAGGTTTGCAAGCTTAATAGGTCCATTTATGGACTGAAACAAGCATCTAGATCTTGGAACATTAGATTTGATAGTGCGATCAAATCATTTGAAATTGATCAGAATAATGATGAGTCTTGTGTTTACAAGAAAATCATCAACAGCTCAGTAGCTTTCCTTGTTCTATATGTAGATGATATCCTACTCATTGGGAATGATGTAGGTTTTCTGACTAATATTAAGAAATGGCTAGCCACCCAATTCCAAATGAAAGATTTAGGAGAGGTGTAGTTTGTTCTAGGGATCCAAATCATAAAGGATCGTAAGAACAAAAGGTTAGCCTTGTCTCAGGCATCGTACAGACTCTGACTTTCAAACTGATAAAGATTCTCGAAAATCAACATCAAGGTCAGTGTTCACTCTGAATGGAGGAGCTGTAGTTTGGTGAAGCATCAAGCAGGGATGCATCGCAGACTCCACTATAGAAGTCGAATACGTAGCTGCTTATAAAGCTGTTAAAGAGACTGTTTGTCTTAGGAAGTTCCTTACCCATTTGGAAGTTGTTCCAAATATATCTTTGCTGATCACATTCTATTGTGATAACAACAGAGTTGTGGCAAATTCTAAGGAACCTCGGAGTCACCATAGAGGCAAGCACATAGAACAGAAGTATTATTTGATCAGGGAGATTGTGCATCGCAGTGATGTGATTGTCACGAAGATCGCGTCGGAGCACAACATTGTTGATCCGTTTATAAAGGCTCTCACGGCTAAAGTATTCGAGGGTCATCTGGAGAGTCTAGGTCTACGGGACATGCGGCACCTTGTCTAGGGCAAGTGGGAGATGATACTGGGGTATAGAGTATGCCTAGTTTATTATATACTATACTATTTTTGTATTGTACATTAATCTCCCGAGGCATTAGGACAAGTGGGAGATTGTTGGGATTGATGTCCTAATTCTCCTAGTAGTCTCGTAGTTTGTAAACACTTTGTGAACATATTGTTATTAATAAAATAAGTTTTATTTTATAAGCATCTACTCAATCCAATAAACTAAGATCTGTGGTTATTTATATAACTTAAGCATGTATGTGGAGACATACAAGTGGATCATGCCTTAAGTAATAACCTAAATGGTCTGTAGTATAAAGATAAAGCAGAGATACCTTATCCCGGTGACACTATGGATACGGCCTGCTTTGTAGATGTTACAAGTATTGTAAAGTGCTACAAATGGTCTGATCCTGACCATTCATGTGGAGACATACGAGCGGGGGTATCCTATACAAAGAGTTTATATAAGACCGGACCATGAGATGATTAGTCTCTTTATATTATGTCATTGATAATTGAGACTTACATTTCATTAGGATGACCATAGGTTACATGACCTTAATCTTGAGTGAGTTGGGAACTCCTGCTCATCAGGGCGGTTCTTTGATTTGTATGGGTGAGAGTGGAAAATTACCAACTAAACAAGCCTACCATTTTAGGGATAAGTCTAATTGGGGAGTTGGGAACTCAACTACACAAGACGAAATTCACTCTTTCCCCAAAGCATGGGTAAGTAGATAAATTGCAATCTTAAGGGTTGATTCCAAGTCTTGAACATAGTGGTCATACCCTCTCTTGGGAAGAGAGGACTCAATCATAGTAGGACTATGACTTATTGTCCATTAGAGGAATCAATGGTACTTAAGGAGTTAGATGTAACTACAGGGAAAAAATGGTAAATTGACCGAGTTGTACGTACAAGGGATTTGTGAAAGGTCATCGCACTGTTGATTGGTTATATCTAATGGACACATAAATATATATGTAGTGCGAAGAGTGCAACTGTCGGTCTTTAGCGGAGTGACCAACAGTTAACGGATGGTGGATCTCGTGATTAAAAAGTTTAGTCAGTTATTCACGTACCATTGGAGCTTCAAGCTACAGGTCCATAAGGTCCCCTTAGTAGCTCAATGGGTTCAAGTTGAGAATCGGATTTTGGGTTAATTTGAAGTGTTCAAATTAACAAGAGAAAATTTAATTATATGTGATATAATTAAATTATTCAATTATATGTGATATAATTGATATGATGTATTAGATACATTAATTAGAGAAATTAATATAAATATGATTTATATTAAATACCATAACATAGAAAAATAACTATGGTTTATATGTTTCATATGATGAAATATTAAAACTACAGGTTATAAATATAATATGATAAGTTGGTTATCATATTTATTTATAATATATTAATTATGTGATAATTATTCTTTTTCTTTAATATCCAATTGAGTGGGAGGTTATTGAAAGTTTTATGGTAACTGTGAGATAAAAAGGAAAATTGTTTTCTAAATTAGGTTGATGAATTCATTCGGATTGATCTCACAGACAAGGGCTATCGAGTAAAATAGTTTTACTAAACGATAGCATAGAAAGACTACACGATTGAGTACCGAGTTTACTATACGATAGTTACTCGTTTACTCGTTACTACACAATCGAGTAGCAAAGTCTCTACGATAGGCTGCTTCTTACTAAACAATCGAGTATCTAATCTATACGATAGACTTCATCCTTCTCCCACTTACTCGATCGTCTACCTCCTTAGTTCCTCTATCCAAAGTCACACAAAGCCCACAACTTCTGGATTCTCACATGAGAATACCAAGATAACTCTTGTAGTGGTGTTCTAATTCTGTTCGAGGTTCGAGGATCAAGTTGAACTCGATTGTGATCATAGTGCATCCAGACGTTCGTTGAGATCGTGTTCTGATCGTTGCGTTCAAGTACTTCTTTGGACGCATTGGAGATTGATCGAGGGATACTTGAAGAAAAGTTCTTAAAAGGTTTGCATACTCTATCCCTTGTTCATTCTTTTAAAGAAGCATGTTGTAATTTACTTAATTATGCATAATCTGTTCTTGTAGACTGTAATGTGTTTATGTTCTTTCTCAATGGAACTTGGAACGATCCGCTTCCGCTCACTGGATTTCTATGTTTAGCTTTCCTACCATTACAAATACCTTATTTTCTTGTAGGTCGTAAAAAAGACCAACACTTGTTTATTTTGAGTAACCAACAAATTGGTATAAACTTGAATGGGGTTCCAGTTTCTTAGGATTTGTCACGGGCACGTGTGCTAGACAGCCCCAAAGTCTGGAGTAGTGCAAACTAGGTTTACGCCCTCTCCATAACTCAAAGGTGTTTCAAAAACACTTTTCGAAGGAACATCGTTTAGGATGTGAGCTGCAATCTTTACTGCATACCCCCAAAACAAGCTAGGCAATTGAGCAGATCTCATCATCGAACGAACCATGTCTAACAAGGTTCTATTTCTCCTTTCTGATACACCGTTTTATTGAGGTGTACCAGTAGCTGAGAGTTTGGGACAGGATTCCATGTTCTATCATATAGTTCTGGAATTTTTTATCCATATACTCTCCACCTCGATCAGATCGAAGTATTTTAATAGTTTTACCTAATAGGTTTTCAACCTCTGCCTTAAACTTCTTTAATTTTTCAAGAGCTTCAAACTTATGCCCCATTAGGTATAAGTAACCATATCTTGAATAATTATCTATAAATATATGAAATATTCATATCCTCCTCGAGCTTTTACATTCATTCAACCATAGAGATCCAAATGTATTAACTCTAAGGGCCTTATAACCTTTTCTACTAAAAGATCTTTTGGTCGTTTTTTCCTCAAGACACGATTCATATGGTGGTAATGAATCATTTTCTAACTCATTTAAAAGTTCATTCTTTACCAAACACCCAATCCTATCGAGGTTTATGTGACATAGTCTTAAGTACCAAAGATAGACGTTACTTTTAGGAGAAATGTGTTGCCTTTTATTTTGAGTTTCAATAATTTTAAACATCTCATGATTCAAGATTGCTTTTGTTTCGGTTGGTTTTAATACATACAAGTTATCTTCCAATCTAGCTGAACATAGAAGAAAACCATTCTTGAAAAACGCTTCATTACTTCCAAAATTTACAGTGTAAGATTGTTCAAGTAGACAAGAGATAGAAACTAAATTTCTCTTAACTCTTAGTATAATTTACAAATTCTTAAGAAAAACAAATCTATCTCTAAAAAATAATTTTATGGCTTCTACTGCACTTACTGAAACAACATCTCCCGTTCTAACCCTGAGCGTCATTTCACCTTCTTCTATCTGCTGAAAGGAACTATTTCCCTGTAAAGAAGAACAAACATGATTGGTTACTCCCAAATCAAGTATCCAAGAAAACTCATCATGTTCTATAAGATACATTTCTAAAACAAGTAAATCGTATTTACCTTCTTTTTTCTCAACGAGGTACTTAGGACAGTTCCTCTTCTCGTGTCCATTCACGTTGCAATGAAAACATCTGCTCTTGTTGGCCAACTTGGCCTTTCCCTTGCCTTTTACAGCAGCGATGGGAGTCTTCCCCTTATCTCCCTTTTTCTTCTGAATCTTCTTCGAAGCATAAGATTGAGGAACAAACTTAGTTCCAGATGATAAACCCTTCTGGATCTTTCTTTTGGAATGGTCAATGTTTGCCTCTCCTTCAATCGGTCCCTTATTTTTTTATAAGAGACTAATAAGTCTGTAGCTTATTTAGGAGACTGGTCAGGTTATTTTGGATTTTGTTCATCATTACATTGCTGCGAAATTGTAGGAATCTCTTCCGAAGAGATTCCATGATGAACGTAACCTGACTGCACTCGTCTATGACCACTCCATTTTCCCCTACCACATCATGTCCAGGACATGTTTTCGAACAGATGTGCCCTCTTTCATACGATAGTTGTAAATGTATTTGAGGGCATCATGGTGGAGCTGATAAAACAGTTGTCCAAACATCTCATAGAGAATTCCATAATCTCCCTTGTTGTTTCCATGACCTCATGCTTCTTGGACAAAACTTCATATAAGTTCGCCAAGATGTAGATGCGGGCCTTTTCGTTGGCCTTTATCCACTGGTCATAAACATCCTAACCTAGGATGCATTACGAGTAGGGGGCGAGGACAATCCCTAGATAAGACGAACTGTAGATCGTCAACAACAAGAATCATATTCAAGTTGGACTTCCACATAGAGTAATTATCGCCAGTAAGTTTTTTATTTTTAAGCAGTGCGATTATTGAGGAAGACATTACTGAAAATAAAAAACAAACATTGATCGTATTAGTTATCTTTGCCTTAACTCATCACACAAGCAAACAATTGCAAACTATCCAGTCAATTTAGAAAAACAAGCAATCATAGAACCCTAATAAACTATTGGTTTAGTTTTTGCAACCATGCTTCAGAGGTTTAGAGCAATAGTCATCAAAGGGTGATCAACCACTCCTCCTCTGAAATGAGACAGCTCTCAACTAATTCTAATATCAGAATAACTCATATTCCTATAGACATTAGCCACCATTGTTCAGTCAAGGATTCGTTAACTCTTAACTCATCCACATAAATGTAACCTTCTCACTTTCAGACCTCAGAGGTACGCACCAACAGGCTACCGTTAGGAAAGACAATTATTGATAATTAACCTAAGTGACCCTATCCTTTTCAAGAATTCACTATGTTATGAATCCTATGATCAGAACCTCCGAATGGATGGTTGCTCTAGGACAACACGTAGGTAGATCATGGAAATCTCTCAGTGTGACCTAGGGGTGGAGACCGAAGGATACGTTGTCACGCGTCCGCTCCCACTTACTATAGACACTTTCCTCATTCATCTTGTTATTGACTCATGCAAACATTTTTTGAAGGGAGGTTGCGCTCAAGGTGATATGAAGTCAAGCATGGATCTCATGTTGTGAACATACAGGGACATAGGAGCAAAACTTGATATGAATATCTCGTTTTGTACTTTTCCTCCCACCAAGTGTCCTACTGTATTTTAGGGTTATTTAACTTAGATAAATCTGGCTAAGTCAATCTATCTAAGTCTATGCCTATTATAACTCTTATAAAAAGTTCTTTACACTATCCCTTTTAATTCACCTAGTGATATTGCATGCTAACATTAAACTATGATTAATTCAACTCAAGTTCTAGGTCAGTTCCCAGGTAGGAGGTGTTCCATAAACCGTCAACTTAAATACCTCCAACCCAGATTGAACCTAACCGGTAGAGTTCCCTAATAATCATAGTAATGTTTTTCCTACTTAGTTCATTAAAACTATTTTAAAACTAAGAAATAATTCTAATCCTATTAGAATTAAAATAATCTTAGGTCTAATTAATTTTAAATAATTAATTTATTTATATTATGATCCTATGTTTGCATGCAATTCTTGATTATTGATTGACGGTTTCTAATCATTAATTTTTCAAACTATTTTCAAATTTTAATGATTAGCCCTATAATTATGCTTTCTATGGTTTAATGTAATTAAAAAATATATATGCTAATTAAATAATTAAACCATAAAAAATGTATTGCATGAATATAATATAACAATTATATTATTACTATGGATGTGTCATGCTCAATGCATCTTGATTTCACATTTAATTAACATAACTCCTTATATTAAGCTAAACATAAAAATCATATAAGCATGCTCTACACATTGCATCAAATATAATTGTTTATATTTAACCTATGTAATTACATGCTTCATGCTTTATTAATTTCATCAAATTAACATAACCATTATATTAAATAAATCATGAAATTAAATAATCATAAATTATCTCATACATTACAATAATTATATTATATATAAAAATGCATGAGCATGCTTAACCTAAGGTGACTTCCAAAAAGTAAATAGAGTATAAACCAGTTAATTGGCCTCTAGGATAAAATTAAAGAATAAAATTACATTAATTTTACAAATTTTATCCTAAAAAGTCTTCAGTCACTCCAGAACCGAACCAAAATTGCTCGAACCAGTCAAAAATCACTTGAATCGGCCAAAAAAAGTGCCTGAGCCGATCAAATTTCGCTCGAACTTATCCAAAAATGATTGAACCGGTCAAAAAACACTCGACGGGTAAAAAATCGCTTAGATCAGTCAAAATCATTGGCTCAGTCAATGAACCGCTAGACCAGTCAACGAACCACATGCCAGAGGTCGAACCGGATCACTGTCGAACTGACCAGACCCCTGAACTAGGATTGATTCAGTCTCTTTTGTGTTATACGCGAAACTGACATCACGCTTGTGTCAACCGTGTTTTTTTCAATTTTTTTCGAATTCCAGCCTCTATACCTTTGTTTTCCGTCATTTTTGCACAATTTTTGTCTCAATTTTCACCGATCTTCATCATAAAATGACCTAATGAGACCTAGACTTACAGAAGACTTAATTTACAATTTAAATGCCCAAAACACAGGGCTCTTACATGAATGAATCATATAAAAAAAATTGTAAATTCTAAAGTCAATTAACCAAATTATTTCACAGCAAAATCCAACATTATGTAGATCCCACCTTAAATAAATAAATAAATAATTAAAATTTGTTAATTAAAATTTTGAGATGACTCTAATACCAATTGCTTGGTTAAAATCTCAAGCACAACGGAAAAAATTTTAGACCATTTTCAGATTTAATAACAAATTAATAGAGAAAATAAAATCTATAAACTTTTACTTTTGTTAACGACTCTGAAAGGCTTTCACCAACTTTTTGAATCTACTATTTTGATTCCTCTATTCCAAAACAAGTGAACACCACCAAAAAACCAGTGTTCTCCTTATGCTGGTGAGGTAGAAGGTGGTGGTATCCTTGGAGGGAAAAATCTCAGAAGACCAAAAGTCAAAGAGATCAAAAACTAATTTTGTGATGGGAATTAAGAGAGAGGAGAAAGTTAGAGAAAAGATCTCTCTCCCACTCCTATATAACTCCCTACGTTGGGGAGTTTGTTAGAACTAATTAAATTTTGTTAGTATCCATGTCATCAAGTTTTAGAGAGAGATCAAAAACTAATTTTGTTAGTATCCATGTCATCAAGTTTTAGATTTTGTTGAATTAGCAGAAAATTCAAACTTTCGTTTTATTTTTTTCTATATTCCCTTTTTACCCTTCAATATATTTCCTTCTTACACACCCCTTAACCCTAAACCCCTCCTCAAACCTTCACAGTCATCTCTCTCGCTCCCTCTCACAAAGTTTCTCACTCTCTCTTCATCTCTCTAAAACTCTTCTTCCATATTCAATCCCCGCCTCCCACCATCATCACCTTCATTTCGTTTGCCTTCAACAGTGAAATGAATTGATCGACTAACGATTTAGATCTTTTGAATGCTATATTGTGGATATTTATTGCTTTATTATATTTTCCTTATGCAGTCAGAGCTACTAATGGATGGGATGTTTCCATAGCACCACCAGCACCTTCACTTGAAGCTGGTGCATCTCTTGCCACCACTTGGTAACTATTGGGTTTTATGTCCTAAAACTCGTAGATAGTAAATACTATTAATTGACAGTCATCAATAAAAAGTTATAGATGTTAATTCAATAAATGTTATTATTTGGAGACATATAGGGATCAATATTCAAGATACAATCTAAAGGGTCTATAGTATAGGGATAAGGCTTGGTACCTTATCTTGGTAACACTATGGATACGACCCGCTTTGTATTTGATACAAATGAAATGATCCAATGTGTTCGTGTAGTTGACATGCGAGTGAACGGTATCCTATGCAATGAGTTTTCATAAAAGCAGACCATAAAATAGTAACCATTAGATGTAACACCGTTAACTAGTTAGATTCCTATTTCAATAGGATGACCTAGGCAATTTAGTCTTAATCCTGAGTGTAGTATGAATTCTTGTTCACAGGAATCGCCCTTTGATTTGTATGGGTAAGAATGGCCAGTTTGCCGACCCAATATGCCTACCATTTTGGGGACAAGGCGAATGGGAGCTGGGAACTTAATAATACAAGATCGAATTCACTCCTTCCCACCTTAAGGATAAGTATATAAGTTTTCCCTTAAGTGGTGTCTCTGAGACTTAAACAAAGGGCCCTACCATATTATTGGCCCGAGAGGAGTTTCTGTTTATTGATTGGACCATAAACAGATTGTTCATTAAAGGAGCACTGGTACTTAAGGAATCAAAGATAACCCAAGGGTAAAATGATAATTTGACCTAGTTGGAGTTATGAATACACGTGAAGGACTAACTTGCTGTTATTAGTCTATATCTATGGACACATAAATATATATGTAGTGAGAAGAGTGTTGTTGTGGGTCTTTACTGGAGTGTACCTACAGTTAATGAATATTGATTAACTTGGTTAATGAGTTTAGCCAATTAATCTCATATCGTTAGAGCTTATAATCTACAGGTCCACTAGGTTCCCTTGTTAGCTCACTAGAGGATATTTAAGAGGGATGATTTGAATTGTTCAAATTAATTTAAGGAAACCATATATTAATGCGATTACCATATAATTAATTATGGATAAGATCTATAATTCAAATTAAATTGGAAAGTAATATTTGAATAAGATTCAATTAATTAATTCAAGTGAATTATATTCACAAAGATTAATTAATAGAGAGGTATTGCACATATACATATGATGTTTATGATAATTAAATATATATATATTAAATTAGATTTAATGTATAAATAGTTATTTAATTAATGTGCAAATTAAATTAAATAAGTGTTATTTAATTGTGCTAATTAATTAAATAAATATTATTTATTTAATTGGGCTAATTAATTAAATAAGTGATATTTAATTAATTGATTGTGGAAAAGGAAAATAGGAAAAGGATTAGAAAAAGAGCTTGGCCCTGCTCTATATAAAGACCCTTTTGGAGATACTAAGACAAATATTGACAATACATAACACACAAGTGTTATTGTGCAAAAATTTTTCTAAGCCACAAAGAGAATCCTCTCTACTCTCCAAAACCTTTTTCTTCTCTCCCTCCCCTAATAGTTGGATACCTGACAACAGGAATTTTGGTGTCACTCCCAAACCCTTGCTATACAAATAATATTTATAAATCACCAAACTAACCATTTATACTAATTGGTAGTACAAGCGGAAAGTCCAGGATCGAACCTCAGGAAAGCATGGAAGATTAGTTCATCAAGTTTGTTTTCATTTAAAGTGATAAATGAGTGGGGGTTCAGTATGGTTGGATAAAGGAAAGTGCATAAAAGATATAAAGTGCAAAAAAATAAAAGATGGCAATGCAATTAAAGAAACGATCTAGTTTAAAGGAATCAGAATTGGCCAATGTAATTTTTGTTTATCGAGTTATTTAAATGCAATTTAGTTTCTTGAATATGCCTAGCCCAATTGATTGGAATCCCAATAAATGGTCCTAATTATCTAATTAATCAACATGCATTGAAAACGAATCCGCTTCATACAAATTAACTAATCGCATTAAGTTCTAGGGATAACGCTAGGATGAGTGCTCGACTTCCAACGTCTAGTTAAACATTCGATATGGTTTTTCTCTAGGTTGATAGGAGCAGTCCTTTTTGCCTAACTAACCTATTGCTTCCAATGGGATTAACCTATAAATATTTTTCATATATTACAAGGTAATCACAAAGTATTAGAATCACGCGACTAATTATTGGGCGTCAATCAATAATTAAAATCATGCAATTCATAAAACATAGTTCAGATTAAAACCCATAAACAAGAACAAAAAGATTGCATTCCAAAAAAACTCCTAAAAAACTACATTGTTCCAAATTCTCCTAAACTAGAAAATAGCTAGAACTTACCTTTCCATTGAGATGAAGAAAACAAATACCGACATTGTTCCATTAGTTACATGAGATGAGAAGAAAAGGAGAGAAAAATACAAGTGGAGAGGTAAGAAAAGGGTAAAAATCGGCCTCCGGCCGATTGGAGGTTGTCTCCCTGCCCTAAAACACAAGAGATGCATTTATAGAAAAATCTCGTAGCGTCACAACGCTGCCTCTGCTTCGCGCGCGCGTCCGTCTTCAATTTGTGCTCTGTTTTTCACCGAATTGGTAGCTACTATCTTATAGTGTTGCTCAACACTCATTTGAGCATTGCGACGCTCTGTCTAAGGGTGTTTTCATCCGTTCTCATCCTTTGGAAATTCGGTTGCTTAAATTAGCTCCTAATTACTTCAAATTAACCCCAAATAGCTCAGAACGATGAATTCTATCTCCAAGATGCTCGATGTCTATAAATTCATCAAATAAACACATTAAATATAGTAACAACCTAGAATTAAGAAGAGGAAACTAGCATAATTTTGGTGCTATCAATACCACTGATCCCTCTATTGGAATCCTAGAGAATATCGAGGTTATTCTCATGGTAGTATTCGAGATTGTTCAATAAATCGTTCGTGATCAAGATCGTTGGAGGAGTCGTTCGTTGGAACTTAAAGAGAATTGTTCATGAAGCTTGGAAATCTACAAAGGTTAAGAATGGTTCTAATCTTTTTCCCTAAAGCATGTTATTACATGTTTATATATTTTTTTTTTTTGTATACTGAATTTGTTTATGTAAAAAAATTGAGTTGCGGGATGCAAGGTGTTTACAACGCTTCCGCTGCGAGATTCGATCCCTTTAGTAACAACGGAAACTTTTCCTCTTACCTGAAATTTTGATTGATCATTATGAGTTATGCTTGTTCATGTAGCACTGTTGCCCTATTAGTTATGCGTAAGCATGTCTAAACACTCCGAGGCATAAAAATGTAGTACCGCATTTTTCTTTGCAAAACTGATTTTTATTTTCTTTTTTCTAGCCCAGTTTTAGATTTTAAGATTGACTGTTCTTTATTGGAGGAACTCTTTTAACAGTGAACTTTTGAGAGAAAGCGAATTGTCTAAATCCCATTTCAATTGAACGCATACATTTACAGTAAAACAGACAGATTAGACATAAGACATAAATTACAGCATGTTTTTTAATTAAAAAACAAGATTTAGAGATTATATCTTTGAATAACTTTTCTTCAAGTAAATCCCTTAAACAACACGAAGACTTCGAACAAGTCACGAATACTCCAAACAGTAGCAAACAGCAACAAAACTCTCGAACTAAAAGAGGACACAACCACTTGGTGACCTTGGTATTCTTTGTGTGAGAACCTAGGAGTGGTGTGCTCTAGCTATTTTGGTTAGAAGGGAAATTTGGAGTTGGAGGAGGAAGACGATCGAGGAAGGCAAAGCTATCGCATAGCAAGATTTCTCAATAATTTAGAGAAAGTGAGGCTATCACATAGGCTCTAAAAAATCATGTAATATCTACAAATCGTGTAATACACCGTCCATGGAATAATAAAATCAAATTTTATTTTGTTCCATTTTGCAATAAAACTGATAACTTCCCACTATGGTGGTTAGAGAGAAAAAGGGATAATTATTAAACAATTAATAAATTATAAATAAATATGATAACCAACTTATTATATTATATATATAACCTATAGTTTTAATATTGCATCATATACAGTATATAAACCATAGTTCTTTTTCTCTATTTTATGGCATTTAATATAAATCATATTTATATTAAATTTAATAACTATGAATCTTATTCATAGAAAAAATATTTGAATCATATTCAAATATTTGTTCCTCCAATTAAAAAATAATGTATCAAATACATTATGTCAATTATATCATATATAATTTAATTAATTTAATTATATCATATATAATTAAATTCTCTCTTATTAATTTGAACATTTCAAATTAACTCAAAAACTTATTCTCAACTAAGTCCTTTGAGCTACCAAGGGGACCTTATGGACTTGTAGCTTAAAGCTCCAACGGTATGTGAATAACTTATTAAACTCTTTAATTACATTATCCACCATCCGTTAACTGTCAGGCACTCCACTAAATACCGACGATTGTACTCTTCATACTACAAATATATTTCTTGTTGGGATTGGTATCCTAATTCTCCCGGAGTCTCGTTATTTTGTAAAGATACACATTATTTGATGAATAAAATAATCGTTATTTAATTCTGGCATTTACTCATATCCAATAACAAAGCTCCATGGTTATCTTATGTGAACTTAAGCATGTATATGTGATATACAAGTGGATCATACCTTAAGTGATAACCTAAATAGGTCTGTAGTATAAGGATTAAGGTGGGATACCTAATCCTTGTGACACTACAGATACGGCCTGCTTTGTAGAGGTTTGCAAGTGTTGTAAACTACTACAGATGGTAGATCCTGACCATTCATGTGGAGACATGCGAACGGAGGTGTCCTATACAAAGAGTTTGTATAAGACCTGGACCACGAGATGACTAGACTCTGTATATAACGTCGTTGATACTAGAGACTTGCATCTCACCTAAATGACCATAGGTGACACGACCTCAATCTTGAGTGTTTTGGGGAACTTCTGCCTATTGAGGGCCTCGACAACGGCGATATGCACCTCAAATCTGTGACCATCTTACGCCTTCCCTCTATTGGGGTGCACTTCAGTAGCTACACTACCTCGTCCATGTACGAACTTCTCATAACCACACACCTAAACTACACTGCCATAACCTATCTTTTTAATCGCGGCGTCGAGCTATTATCCTTTCTCCACTGCTATGGCTCACTCTACGGGTGCGCTCTGTCGTGTCTGCGGAACTCAATCCACAAGATGGAATTCACTCCTTTCCCGAAGCAGGGATAAGTAGAGAGATTGCCTTAAGGGCTGATTCCGGTGCTTGAACATAATAGCCACCGCTTCTCTTTGGAAGAGATGCAACAAGTCTTAGTAAGACTATGAACTTATGTTCATTGGAGGGATCAGTGGTACTTAAGGAGTTAGATGTAACTACAGGGCATAACGGTTATTGGCTCAGCTGTACTTTCGAGTAATTGTGAAGGGTTGTCACATACTGATTGGTTAAGATGGACAAATATATCTGTGGTAAGGAGAGTTCAGTTTTCGGTCTTTAGTGAAGTGTCTGCAGTTAACGGATGGTGGATTCCCGTGACTAAAGAGTTTAATCAGTTATTCACGTACCGTTGGAACTTCAAGCTGTTGTCCATAAGATCCCTTGGTAGCTCAATGGATTTTAGTTTAGGATCAGTTCTTGGTTTGATTTGAAATGTTCAAATTGACAAGAGGTATTTTATTATATGTGATATAATCGGTATGATGTATGAGATACATCTAGTGGATGATTAATATAAATGAGATTTAGAAATATTAAAACTATAAGTTATAAATATAGTATAATAAGTTGGTTATCATTTATATTTATAATAATATTAATTATTGGATAATTAAATCTTTTTCTCTAATAACCAATTGAGTGGGAGGTTATTGGTGGTTCATGGTAAGGAAAATTGTTTTCCTAATTTTAGTAAGTTTTGAAAAAGTTTTGGCAAAAATTGTTTTGAGATTTCTCTTGGAAAAAGAATCTCACAGAACGGAGTTTGTCAAGTAAATACCAATTTACTAAGCTACCCCAAAGACCAAAATGCATACATTTTTAAAAATTCATGGGCTAAAAAGACCAATTTGAAACCTTAAAGACCAAAATGCACACATTTTTTAATACTCATGAATCAAAAGGGTATTTTTTTCCAAAAAAAAATTATTTTTTTTATTGGTTTACTTCTACATTTGAAAGATTATGACTACCATTTTTACTATTTTAAAGCTTCAAGTGCTTAACTTTGTGTTTTATTTAAAAAAATAAACATATTCTTTCAAGGTTGCTATATTACCCTTAAATTGTTTATTTTATATAAATATTTCAAAATTATTTTCAAAGTGAAAATCCATTGGAATTCTATAGAAATTGAGCCTTGAAATGAATGTTGCGGTGACCTTTTGTCCTAATTTATATTCTAGTTACTACCACAACATTTCACAATTATTAATTCTCGATGACTATCACATCATTCTAATAGATTTCTATTTCAATAGTAATTTTAGAATATTTATGCGATTAAAGGTATTATTATAACTTGAAAATTTTTTACTCATAAACTTGTGAAAATGTACCAACATTTTTAATTTTCATGGAAGTGCACTCCAAATCTATACACTATCTAAAAGGTTAAGATCTCATTTGATAACCATTTTATTTTTTGTTTTTGTTTTAAAAAATTAAGTATATGTACACTACTTCCACCCACATTTCTTCTTTTGTTATCTACTTTTCACCGGTTTAAAAAAACCAAGCCAAATTTTGAGAACTAAAAAAATAGCTTTCAAAAAATTGTTTTTGTTTCAAGAATTTGACTGAGAATGCCAATTATTGTAGTTAAGAAAGATGCAAATCACGGTAAGAAATGTGGATAAAATAGGTTTAATTTTAAAAAACAAAAACTAAAAACCAAATGGTTACCAAAGGGACCTAAACTTTTCTCCTTCTTCCTATTTTATCTGGTGGGTATATAGTTATATTAGATGAATTAAATAATAAAGATTAAAAAAATATTAATTTCAAAATTAATCTATCGATTAGATTCATCATTACGTAGAAAACGTGATTTTCCATTTCGACCTTTTTTTTTTTTTTTTTTTGAGATTTATCAAATCAGATTAAGATTTGAGTCTAAATTAAGACTTGATTAGGATATTTGATTACATATATTTTTGTAAGTTTTTTAGGATTTTATTTACTTTTTATTGAGATGAATCTCAACATAAAATTGGTTTGAGAAAAGTCATAATTTTAAATAATTTAAAATCTACCCATATCTCCTCTTCGGTTTGAATTGTGTTAGCAATATTAGAATAAAAGTTCGAAGATTTTTTTTTCTTTTTTTAAAAAATGCATATTCGAAATTAATGATAACAAAATAATGAATTAATACATATTTCAAATTAATATTACAATTACAGTAAATTTTTTGTTTTATTTAAATAAATTTATTTGGTTTAAATCAAAATTTGAAAACAGGTGGCTACAAATCAAAATAAAACATTATAGTTAGTATAATTGATGCACATAATATGATATTCAAAATGTGTAACTTATAAGTTATAATCTGCATAGATTTCCTTGATGAAATCATATCTTTGATAATGTATACAGTATACCTAATGACTGTTTCTATGTTTTGGCAGACTATTTATCCTATTGATATTAGAGAGGATAATAAAAAAAAAAAAAAAAAAAAAAAAAAAAAAAAAAGGATATGGAATTATTTTTGCATTCCAACGTCATTTTATTTATTTCTCTCTTCTTTTTTTTCTTTTTATTTTATTTTTTTTTAATATTAGTGTTATCCCAATGCTTATAGGGATGCAAGTGAAAAATTAAAAATAAAAAAAAACAATAAAAAAAACGTTCAAATGGACCAAAATCGATGTCGATTAACCAAAAATTAACAAAACGATTGATAATTAGTTTTTTTAGTACAACACAAGTTCGAGGTGGGGATTGTACCTCTAACCTCTTGTAATAGATGACATGTCAATACTACTAAGTTAAGTTCGCTTTGGTAAAAATGTGAATTGATTATTAAGTGATGAATTGGTCAAGTTGTCTTAGAAAGGTAAAAATTTATTTACATATCATCCCTCCTTACCGAAAATCACATATAAACTTCTATTAGAAAAAATTATATTTTCAAAATTTATTACATTTAGTAGCAATCAACTAGTTTTGATAAATGTGGAAGTATGCTAAAATTAGCCTTGCATATTAACCTTAAACTTCCATATTCTAATTGAAAGAACTCTAAAATTAGATTACTTGTGAGCGGAAGCGGATCGTTTCAAACTCCATTATGAAATAACATAAACATTTACAATCATATAGAAACGATTATGCATTAAAGATAAACTACAGCATGCTTCTTAAATTAAATACAGGGGATCGAGAAGACAATACCTTTGAAGAACTCTTTTTTCACGTATTTTCGTCGATCAGTCATCAACGTGTCGAACAGCACGAACGCAACGAGCAACTGGAACTTCCTCGATCACCAGCGAGTAAAACTCGATCCTCGTTCTTCTAACAGAACTAGACACCACCACAAGATTACCTTGGTATTCTCGGTGTAAGAATCCAGGAGTTGTGGGCTCTGTATGATTTTGGATAGAGGGAAGGATGAAGTGAAGGAGGAAACGATCGAGTATCAAACAGCACTATCGTGTAGAAGAAGGAAGTCCATCGTATAGACTCGATGCTCGATCGTTTAAAAAAGATTACTATCGTATTGTAAACTCGATGTGATCGTTTTAGTCTCTCGATTAGTAATCTGATACTGCTTTTTCGTTGTCTTGAGAATTTTTTTAAATTAAATTTATTTTTATCTCACAGTTAGCCACAAAACCGTCTAAAACCACCCACTAAGGTAGTTATTGAAGAACAAGAAAATTAATTATCTCATAATTAATAGTTTATAAATAAATACAATAACTAACTTATCATATTATATTTATAACTTATAGTTTTTATATTGCATCATATGCAACATATAAATCATAGTTCTTTTTCTCTTTTTATGGCATTTAATATAAATCATATTTATATTAATTCCTCCAATCAAATAATAATGTATCAAATACATCAAAACAATTATATCATTTATAATCAAATTCCCTTTTGTTAATTTGAACAATTCAAACTAACCCAAAAATCAAACTAACCAAAAATTGATTCTCAACTTGAATCCATTGAGCTACTAAGGGGACCTTATGGACCTATAGTTTGAAGTTCCAACGGTATGTGAATAACTAACTAAACTCTTTAATCACGATATCCACCATCCGTTAACTGTCGGGCACTCCACTAAAGACTGACAGCTGCACTCACTACATATATATTTCTGTGTCCATTGGATATAACCAATCAACAGTACGATGACCCTTCATAAATCGCTCGTAAGTACAGTTAGGCCAATTTACCATTTTGCCCCTGTAGTTACATCTAACTTCTTAAGTACCACTGATTCCTCTAATGAACAATAGATCATAGTCTCACTATGACTAAACCCTCTTCGGACCAAGAGAAGGTGTGGCGCCACATTGTTTAAGCCCCATAATCAATTTATCTACTTACCCCTACATCAGGGAATGAGTGAATTCCATCTTGTGTAGCTAAGTTCTCAACTCCCCAATCAGACGAATCCCCAAAATGGTAGGTTTGTTAAGTCGGCGATCTGGCCACTCTCACCCATGCAAATCAAATGACTGCCCTCATAGACAGGAGTTCACAACTCACTTAGGATTAAAGTCATGTTGCCTATGGAAATGAAAGTCTCAATTATGAACAGCGTTATACTAAACATTTCGTGGTCTGGTCTTATACAAACTCTTTTGTATAGAGTATCCCGATTCGCATATCTAATACATGAATGATCAGAATCATATTATTTATAGCACTTTACAACATTTGTAACACCTACAAAATGGGTCACACTTGTAATGTCACAGGGATAAGGTATCCCTCCTTTATCTATATACTACAGATCATTTAGGCTATTACTTAAAGCACGATCTACTTGTATGTCTCTACATATATAATATATGCTTAAGTTACAACGATAACCATGGATCTTAGTTTATTAGTTTGTGGTCAATGCAATTAAAATATCTCATATTTCATAGACTAAAGTGAATAAAATATCATATATTATAAATCACAAAGTGTTCATACATGTGTTTACAAACTATAGGATCCTACAAAATTTAGGGTATCAATCCCAACACTAATGTCATTTAAAATATATATATTCTTAAATACTTTCAATGAACTATAATGCAATGTGTATACAATTGATAAGATTAAAGAATTTGAGAGGGTTGTGTCAAAGTTATTCAATAGTTAATTTGTAAACTAATCAAATTTAAAGTTGATATTACTAAAATCAGTGAGTTTACTTAGATTATTACATTACTTTCTATTAAAATCAGTGAACTAGCAAAAATCAAAATCGAGGAAAGAGATTGCAACATCAAAATCTAAGATCCCATTTGATGAAATCGAAAATTTAGAGTGAAAATTGATACAACATAACGTGTCGTGTTTACGGGTAAATTTTAAAATTTTCCCCAAAATGAAATAGAACGTGGAAGAAAGTTCAATGAGAAATAAGAATGCAAATTCTTCTGTTCTTCTAAGAGAGAATTTAGAATGAGGATTGCATTTGCATATGATGAGTTACATAGGTAAAAGAGATTCTAATTCTAATTTCAAGTTGAGAAAAAACCAGTATAGCCACATTTGGTCTTTAATTTTGAAAGGCAAGGAACCCCCTTCTAGTTTCCTCTATACCTTCCTATTGTTTATATCACAAGAACAAACACTGTACAAACTCCAGCTCATTTGTTTGTTAACTGGAACTGGATCATATCTTCCATGCGATATATTCAGTGGATTATCTACAAAATGGCAGGTCGGATGCGGATATCTTCACCTACGGTCGGTTCATCATCACCTTCAGCTACCATCCATGGCAGTCTAGCTCCCTGGATGTTGCAAATCATTCAAGCAAAAAGTGGGAAGACAATGAAAAAGGATTCATCATCCAACAGAACTTGAAACTATGGTACTCTTTCCATTTCATGAGGATTGATCATGGGATCAAGACAGTAAAGAAATGAATGATCAACTTCAGATTTTGTTTCATTTGGATTTAACAGAAAATGTTGTTTTTGACTGAATGACAGTACTATTCATTACCATACTGCTCGATACGTTATCAGATAGCAAGAGATGAGGTGAGTTAATTGTAATTTAGGGCGTATTATACTAAAAATGAAATGGCTAATTAATCACCTTCCCTTGCCGCAAAATCTTTGGAGGAGTGATGGTCATATCTACTACAGTGGATGGATCTGCCACTCTAACTCCACCATCCACCACAAAATCCAGACCCTATTTGAAGCAAACAACCCGATTTCAGGGGGGGAAATGGTATAACTAAAGATATTAGCATAGACAATCACTCAGCCTCTGTAAGTTTTATTCATACCTCCTCCCCGTAGATATCAGCTATGACAACTGGATCGAGCAACCACTCGTTTTCCTTCAGGTTTTTGACACTGAAAGAAGGGTAAACGTATAGTTTGAACAGACCATCACTTCTGAAATACTTATTTACCTTTCAATATCTTAAGAATTTGATAATTTGAAGCAATCTTAAATCAATTAATACAAACAGTCTCCTCCTTCCAGTGATCAAGCCAGAAATGGATGGGTAGAGTGAAGAGAATATTGTTAAAACAATGATCTTCAATTACACCAAATTAAAAACTCTGCCTCATAGGGGAATTGTCGCATGAAAAATAGATGATCAGTCAATAAAGTCTTTCAGTTCTCTAAGCAAATCAAGAGATGTGTTGAGGGCGAGAGAGAATTAGAAGACTATTAATTGTACTAACCTTGTGGATATCAATGGGGCATCCATCTTTTCCAGTATTGCTTGACAAATTGCATCATCAGGAATGCGCACACCAACATTCTTCCTTGATGCATATTTTGCAGTGGTCGTGCCATACCTTATACAGTGTTTGGGCAGCTCTTTGCTTGCAGTCAGGATGAAGGTATACTGTTACACAAAAACTCTCTCAAAAATCAATTCCTCTAGTTAAAAAGTTCAATTTACATTGAGAATTTCACAACGAACTATAATATATCAAGATATCCGTAGGACAACCGAAAAAAAATTTTCAAATCCACGTGATTATGGAAGCTACAGGCACTAGAGAGCTCATTCGGGACACCATGTAACCTGGAGGGAGAATATAGAGTTATCATCGCAAAGCAGGGTTAGCAGAACCACTCACTGGTCCAGGTAGGCAATGCTTAACCATGCGAAATATATTTGAATGGCCTTGGCCATCACCACGAGGAAACCCTGTAGTATATTTGTCAATGTCCCGGAAGGAGTGGCACAAAATGCTCAGAGGCTGCGTAGTTAATTACAAGTAAAAATTAAGAAGCATAATGGAAAAATGAAAAGGTAGGTTGTAGAAAGACACATGAATGATAATAAGTGGAATAAATCATCTTTGTTCAGTATCTTAATTATGTGCATTTGACATTGTAGTTCAACAGTTTGAAGGGCCATATGAGCATTATCGTAAAGCACAAAAAGAGATTGTAAAGAATAACTATACCTTTGAAGGCTCAATATTCTTGATCCTGCATTAAACAACACAAGAAACTTTAACAGCAGGGGAGAGAAGCTGAAGTAACTAACCAAATACATCTTCTAGCAGAACAAATTAACTTCAACCTTCGTATTCGTTCAATGGCTGAGGGGTTCTTCAAATCACAAACTATTCCATACCTTGAAAAATATAAGCATACACACCCGTTAAAAATAAAAGGAAGAGACTGTGAAATCAATACTCATGATCCGCCAAAAGCATAGTAATTAAAGTGCGAATGAGAATTTATTTTCCTGTTGCTTTCCTTGTCAATGTAAATTTAAACTCACAAAATTGAACCTTCTACATCTCCTGGAGAACTCTCATCCATCAAGCAGAAGATGTGATTCTTAATAATAATATTCCAAGAAGAGTATACTTCTGGAAAACCAAAAATTCATCGCAGAAGTTTGAGGCTTGTTCCCAACAGAGCTAATACAACCTAAATTCTGGGTGGCATGATACAGAAAATGAAAATATGATTCTTACTAACCATGAACAAATTTACTAGTTCTAGTGTCCAATTTCAACTTAAGAGTCAGCTAGATAACAATAAAGAAATCTCAAAAGGTGAGAGTCAAATGAAGTAAGAGAGGAATACACTGTATCCGTAGGAATAACCCCTACAGCACCCTCTTTAAGAAGATTAACAATAGGTTCTAGTTTCCAGCCGTCCTCTCCTGATTCAGCTTTGACATATAGCAAGCTCCCTTCCTGGTAAAGAACATATAAATTTTAAACATATCAATAACACAAGTCTAATAACTTCGTTAATTTCCAAATTCATTCCCTACCGAATTAACGCCAAACAAAAAATAGCAATAAAACATCCCAAACTGCAATATGATCACGGTGGAAGTAGACTAGTGTTCATATATCGCCTTCTCCCAACAAGAAACACACAAAGCACACGCGCAGAAGAAAAAAAGATTTATCTGTCAATAGTAGGCAAAATCACTAGTGTTTCCAACAGTCTATAATCCTTTATATACTCCCCGCAATCTCCTGCTCAATTCACTAATTATCAATCTAGACTGTAAAAAATGAACAAATAAGCGACGACAACGGCCGAAATGCTAAATTCACCTTACCCAATTCTACCTCCTCCACTAGATTTGTTATCCTGAGCTACAGCGATAACGGTTTCATGTAGAATAAGCAGGAACGAGGGCATAATCAAGCTGGAAAAAACAGGAGTACTTAGCAAGAAGAGGACCTTGGTGAATCGTGGAGCCGAGTATTTGAGGCGCTTAGGACTCCGCTTGACAACCCTGGCGAGGACCTGGAGCCGCCGTGAAGTTTCAGAACCGTGAAAACGAATGGCAGATGGAGACGGAGGGAACCGTATTGGCGCGTAAGATCGAACGGAAGAGAAAGAAGAAGCAGTAGAAGGATATACGTCGGATTTGACATTGACGATCATTTTGGAGATTGGGGAATCACTGTCACTGCATCGCCGGAATTTGGAACAGAGAGCAAAAGAATCAGAAGCTGCGATCGGAGACGAAGCACATCATAGATAGAACTTCCTACCTGGAATGCCACGTCACATTTCAATAAGATTTTCTTTTTTTATATTTTGAATTTTGGTCACATTCACTAAAACAAGAGCTCACACCATTGCAAGTAGGAATTGTGAACTTTACTCATTATTTGGTCCTCCCAATATTAATTTCATACTTTATCAATTCTTCGATGTATGTTTGGGACAATTATCCTAAGACTATAATAACCACGTCTTGCTATATAGTAAATACTATTTTGTATTTCCTTATTAGCTAGCCAATACAATTTAAAAACTCTCATTTGCTACCGTATTTACTATTTTCTACAATATTTATTATTTTACATTCATCATTTTTTTAAAATTCTTTGCTACAAAGTTTACTATTTTCTTCTCAAATTAAAATAGTTTACACCTCAAACACATATTATTATAACCAAAACTAAAATAATCTATACTCAAACTAGGGATGTTCATGGATTGGGTTGAAAGACTTTTCAAATCTAACTTAATTGTTCGAGTGGTAAATTTCTTCAACTCAAATAACTCTTATTAAAAAATGAACCTAACCCAACCCAACCATGAAATATTTGGGTTGGGTTTGTTCAAATTAATCTGGTCACTTATTTAAAATTTTGTCCTAAAAAGAAGCAAAATGTAAATAAGTAAAATCTAATTTAATTACTTTCATATATTGAATTAAGATTTAACAACTCAATTTCAATTTATATAGTGAAAATTTTCTTTTTAAAGTGCAAAGAAACTACTTGTTCGCACGAGGTTTCCGGAGAAACGTGTTTCGTGGAGTTGAACTTGAGTTGTGTTGATGTTGGAGTTGATTTGATGCAATGTGGTTCGATCTCTAATATTTGATCCTCTGATTCTCTCTCAGTTGAGTGAATATGGTTGACTTGGAGAAGGAAAGCACCGAACGTTCTTGAAGTAGAAGTCTTGAAAGCATGGAGTAGAAGTCTTGGAAGAGTATTTGTGTCTTCAAAGGTCTTCTGTCTTATAGGAGTGCAGCTTCAGGAGTCTTGGAAGCTTGAAGTAGAAGTCTTGGAAGAAGTATTGTGTTCTTCAAAGGTCTTCTGTTTAAATGGAGTGCATGCTTCAAGGGTTTGAGCTTGAAGTAGAAGCTTGGAAAGAGTATTTGGTCTTCAAAGTCTTCTGCCTTTATAGGATGCAGTTCAAGAATCTTGGAAGCTTGAAAAAGAAGTCTGAAAGAGTATTTGTGTCTTCAAAGATTCTTTTGTCTTATAGAACTCGAGCTTAGGAGTCCTTGGAGCTTAGGTAGAAGTCCTTGAGAAGAGTATTTGTGTTTCAGTCTCTACTATAGGAGTGCGCTTCAAGTGAGTCTTGAAACGCTTGAAGTAGAGTTCTTGGAAGGAGTATTTGGTCTTCAAGGTTTCTTTGTACTTATGAGTGCGCTTAGTGTCTTGGAAGCTCGAGTAAAGTCCATAAGGAAGGTTCATTGTGGTTTCAAGTCTTCTGCCTTTAGGCAGTGCGCTTAGGAGTCTTGGAAGCTTGAGAGTAGGTCTTGGAAGAGTTTCGTGCTTCAAAGGTCTTCTGCCTTATAGGAATGCAGCTTTAGTAGTTGGAATTGAAATACGAGTCTTGGAGTACTTTTGTCTAGTTGAAGTAGAAGTCTGGAAGGTTATTGTGTCTTTCAAGGTTCTTCTGTCTATGAGTGCGTTCAGGGTCTTGGAAGCTTGAATAGAAGTCTTGGAAGAGTTTGTGTCTTCAAAATCTTCTGCCTTATAGAATGCAACTTCAGGAGTTTGGAACTTGAAGTAGAAGCTTGAAGAGTATTTGGTGTCTTCAAAGTCTTTGCCTTATAGGAGTGCAAGCTTCAGGAGTCTTGGAGTCGCTGCTTGTTAGTGAACTCTCTCTGGGTCTTCTGAGTGTAGAAAATATTGCTCCTTCTACAATGAATGAGAACTTCTCTATTTATAGAGTTCTTAGATGGGCTTCGTGACTGGTTGGTCCATGGGCTGACCTTGGCCCCCATTAGATGGTTTTAGCCTAATCTGAATTTGGTCCAATTCAACTTTTTTTGTAGTTTAGACTTTAAGCCCAATAGTAATATCAATGGACCAATTTATCTCATCTGATTCATCCACGTGACATCATCGAAACTTGTCTTTAATCAATTCGGACATGTCTAACTTCTAATTGGACCCAAAGTCAATGATTTAGAATTCGTCGTTAATTTAGCAAACAACGTGGTGACTTGTGATTGGTCCCAAATTTCTCATTCAACAAATGCCCCTTTCGAGATTTTGCACGTATATGGGTGGATGAATCTCGAAAAAATGTAATTTGAGATCAAAGTATATATTTTTTTTATTTGAAATCTGTTGTCGTTTGACAACACTTTCGCTAGTAACTTTAATTTGAACTAAAGTAGGATTATTGTTCCACTTTAATTGCAAATTTAATTAACTTAATTCGAATTCGAATAGAATTTGGGATGAAATTGAATCTTGATCAATTTTGGTTGAGATAAATTTGGGATATGCTCAATTTACTTGGAACTGAGTATAGAAAACTAAGGTTGATTTAAATTTGAGATAAAATTTGGAATAAGCCAATTTTGATCGGCATTTTATTCAACATTCAATATCAAGGTTACACCATTCGAAATTGATAAAATTTGGGATTTGGCTAATTTTAATTGGATGGAGTTTGACATTTATCTCACACCGATTTGCTCGCTTGAATTTAGAATAAAATTGGATTAGAGGCTTTAGACGAAGATTTGGATAATAGTTGATTTTAATTCCAATTTGAATGGAATTTGAATTGAACTAATGGAAGAGATTTTGGGAGAACCAAGTATGGAGACGGGACATATGCCTTACCAATCAGTGCCATTACCCCCCAGCGATACCGAACCATTATAGCAGACAGGGCTGACCAGTGATACGCAAGCCATTATCACAATACAAAGCGACCAGTGATACCATATTACCCACTGACTCCGCGAGATCGTGTGAACAGCCGAGATAGTAAGGCATTTCAAGCGAGATTGTGGAGAGAGCGAGATTGTGACGAAGAAGTGGGAGAGACGAGATTTTGGAAAGAGACGACTACTTGAGAGAGCGAGATCTAGCGAGACATTTCAAGAGAGTTGTGGGAGAGAAGCGACACTCAGCGAGAGGATTCCGACGCAAGATCTCCTTTATTATTTTATATATTATTATTATTATATATATATATATTTTATTTTTTATTATATAATTGGGTTTTCATATTTTTTTTACCAGGCTACCCTACTTTGTGACTAGCGATCTAGCCTAGCGAGATTTCCTTCTCCATACTATTGGCTTATGCCAGATTCTCTCAAGTAAGCTCGAAACTGCTCTGTTATCTCTGCCGTTGAATCGGGTCCAAACCTCCACCGTGACCTCTAATTCAGGTAGCCTCAAATCGAGCATGAGATCTTTTTTGTTGATCTTAACTAATTACGCACAGAATCGAGTCCACAACAAATAAACAGTATTTAGTTCGAGCAACCTGTGATTTTATCATATTCAACTGATTAGTAGAAAAAAATCTCATCGAACTTAGTTATATTAAATACTGGCAGGACACATGCCTTCTTCATCTGTAGGCGTGATCTCCCTGTCTTCTACATCCTTTCCATCCTTAATCATACAGACTTGGATTGCAATAGAAAGCTGTAAGTGAGGAAGGAAAAGGAGAAATTGAAGGAATGGGGCAATAGGAAACTGCATAGAGTGTTCTTTTTATTTTTATAATTTTTTTTTTTTGGCTCTCCTTTTTTTTTACTAACTTGCCCCCAACTATTTTTTTTTTTTTTTTTGTAGAGTTTACGGTGCGATCAAAGGAGCACAACAAAACAAGTTTTTTTTTTTTTTAATCTCATCCACTCGTCTTTGGTGCGCTCGTGTATCCTGATCGTCATGGGAGAGGCCTCGCAAAGGCTTACAACTCTCCCATTCAATCACCCTAGGTGGATCCCGAAAAGATCTACTTTGTAGCACCGTTCATACATCCTGATCGTCATGGGAGGGGCCCCGCAAAGGCATACAACTCTCCCATTCGATCACCTTAGGGAGGATCCTCGAAAGGTTTTCCTTGTTATGTTATTCCTTGATCAAAATTTGAAGATAGGGAAATATGTCATTGAGTATTTGAAGATGAAGCGGATATGTCATCAAACCTTGAAGATGAAAAGAATGTGCCATCAAGATTTTGAACGAAGTCAGGTTGGCTAGAGTGGATCTCGCGTACAAGGCAGAGCCAAACGGACCAGAGTTTTCCTCGCATATGAGGTAAAGCTAGGTAAACCAACTTGATCTCGCATATGAGGTGGAACCACACCCACATTTTTGGAGAGGAAGCGAAGCTACACCAATTTTGGAGAAGGGGTGAAGTTGTACCAATATTTTAGAGAGGAAACGAAACCGCACCACGACTTTAAAGATGGAGTGAAGCCGCGTCATCAGTTTGGAGATGAAGTGAAACCGTGTCATCAGTTCGGAGATGAAACAAAGCCACGCCACGACTTTGGAGATGAAGCGACGTCGCGCCAACATTTTGGAGAGGAAACGAAACCGCACCACGACTTTGGAGATAAAGCAAAACTACGTCATGATTTTGTAGACCGAGTCACTGAAGATGGAGCTGAGCCATGCACACCAACCTTAAACTTGAACATAGAGAAGCATCGACGGGACCTTTGCATTTGAGTTTGACAAAGCATCGGCAAATCCTCTGCATGAGTTCGATGAAGCATCGATGAATCTTCACATTGAGCTCGACTTCGCGACTTTGAGCGTGAAGATGGAGCATCGATGGAGCCTCTAAACTTAAAGATGGAGGAGCGTATAAGTTTACTTTTAAAGAGGAAGCGAAGCGCATTCCACGTGTGTGCCTTTTATTTACTGTATTGGCTCCTTACGAGGGATGAACATCTTCAACCCATTGTGTTGCCCCCAACAGGAATGAACATCTTCAATCTGAAGTGTCATTCTTTGACGGGGATGATCAGCATCAATCTTGTAGTATTATACGTAGGTGGTTATGGTACCTCTTCTGATGAACTAAACTTAAATTTCTTTAAGTTTCTTTCGTACCTTTAAAGAAAGGGATCGAATCATGACATAGTTCAAGTTTTTTTTTTTTAACTGGACTAAACTTGAAGTTTCTTTCAAGCTGCCTACATACCCTTCTTAATGATAGGGATCAAGTCATAATGTAGTTCGAAGAGATTTTTTTTTTTTCTTTTTATGTGTGACTGAACTTAAATTTCCTTAAGTTGCCTACGTACCCTTTATAATGAAAGGGATCAAGTCGTAACGTAGTTCATACAATTTTTTTATGGGCCGTTCACATTTTAAGCTCATGTGGGCTAGGAGCATCATGCAGTTTAGGCTCGTGCGATGAGGAGCTTCTTCATTTAAACTTCAGAAGCTCTTATTTCATCATGGTTTTGATTATCCTCTTCATTTGTAGGATTCGTCAATATGATGAGTTTTGGCTTCACTATAAGAAAACCTTCTATACTTATGTCAACAGAAAATTTCCTCTTCATGCGTGAAGGGACACGACTGTGAATCTTTTCGTCATTGTTTTCTTTATGGAATGACATTGGCTTCAAGATTTTCATCCTTCCTTTACGTTGATCGCTTGTTATCTTGAGACGATCAAAAGCAGATGTTGGAGGTTGATCTTTCTTTGATGTGGATATAATTAGCCTTTTGAAGGCTGAAGTTCAAGCAGAAGTAGTCGTTGGACATTGGTATTCTTCTCCTACCATGGTCATACTCAATCTTTGAAAAACTGAAGATCGAGCACTTGAAGGCTTAATACGATCGAAGACAGAAGTTTTTTACTTCATTTCTTCTGAGTCTTTGACTTCTTCAGCAGTCACATGATTGTTGTTGACTTCCACTATGCCGACAGTGTGACATGCAATAACTTCTGGTACTTTCTCTGGATGATTATTGAGAAAGCTTCTTGGGAGAAATTCTGCCGAAGTTGCTGGCCATCGGAATTGAGGGAAGTATTTGTCTTCTTTCTTAGCAGGCTTAGGCTTCTGTGTCATCTTTTTGCCTTTCTTTTTATGAGTCTTGTTTCTTCTTCTATAGTTTTGATAGGAACGAGACTCTTTTTGGGTGGAGTTTGGTTGTCTTCTCTTTCGATGAGTCACTATTATCCACCCTTCATTGTCATCTTAAAAAAGCTCATCTTTCTTTTCGGAATTTGCTGTTTGAATCTCTTGTTGGAACCAAACAACTATAGGCTCGAATTCTCCAAACTGGATCGGACTTTGTCTTTGAGCATGGGACACAGACAGTATTGGAACATTTGAAGTCACCGCTACTGTATCATGATTTGTCTGAGCTACTTCATCCAAATCTAGCTCAATCTTCTTTTCATGAGCCAACTTCATAACTCGTTCCTTCAGCACGAAGCACCTTTCAACTGGGTGACTAATGACCTAATGATACTTGTAGTAGTTAGGATCATCTATTTTTCCTTCTTGTTCCGGTCGCTTGCATTCCGGTAGCTGAATAAGTTGCTTCTCTAGCAGTTGCTCCAACATATCTGCCACATCAAAGTCAGGGAATGGATAAACCTTCTCTTTTCGTTCTTTAAGAGTTGAAAAATGAGCGCATGTTGCCAGCTCCTCAAACGTACGAGGTTTTATCCCTTGTAGGATGTAAAGGAGTTCCCAGTGCATACCCTGCGTGCACATTTCCACAGCAGACAACTTGGTGAGTCGATCTTTGCAATCCAGACTCAGAGCTCTCCATCGATTGATGTAGTCGATGACTGGTTCCCCTTTCTGTTGTTTGGAGTTTGTCGGCTCCATCATGCTGACGGTGCATCTGGTGCTGTAGAAGCAATTCAAGAATTCTCTTTCAAGTTGCTCCCAGCTGTCAATCACCTCAGGCTCTAAGTCTGTGTACCAGTCAAAAGCGTTCCCTTTGAGGGTTTTGACGAACTGTTTGACCAATAGATCTCCTCTTGTTCCTGCATTTTCGCATGTTTCTACGAAATGGGCGATGTGTTGCTTTGGGTTGCCCTTTCCGTCGAATTGTTGGAACTTTGGGGGTTGATACCCAGCTGGCATTCTAAGGTTGTCGATTCTTTTGGTGTATAGCTTGGAGTACATAAAGAAGCTTTGCAACGGTCCTTCGTACTGAGCTCTTATGGAGTTTGTGATCATATCCTGGAGCTGTTGAACTGACGGGGAGGCAACAGAGGTAGATTGTGGTGGCTGACTGAACTGCAAGACAGTCTTTCCTTTGTCATTGGCTTTTATAGCTGGGGATTGACTTGATTCAGCAATATCTCGAGCCTGTATCTGATCTCTTAAAGCAACGATTTCATGATCTCGTTCCTCTACAGCCTTCATTAGGAGATTTATCTTTACCTCCATCTCTGTCATGGTCGACTCAGTCATTACGTCAGTCATCATGACAGACACTACATCAAAAAGTGATTATTTCTCTGATAGGTCAGTAACAGAAGCATAGTTTTCAAACAAGGGATTTTCTCTGATGACGATCCCGCCTTTAGGAAATTCCATCAGCTGGCCCCAGATTTCCTCTGTGATGACAGAGCTTATGTAAGTGTTGCTTCCAACGGTAGCTTAGGTTCTAACTTTATTTGGTGCCATTTGTAGATTTGTTGACTCTGATGACGAGAGAGAGATGAGAGGTAGAGAGGTCCCACTGGGCGTGCCAATTTGTTCGCACGAGGTTTCCAAAGAAACGTGTTTCGTGGAGTTGAACTTGAGTTGGTGTTGATTTGATGCGATGTGGTTCGATCTCTAATATTTGATCCTCTGATTCTCTCTCGGTTGAGTGAATATGCTTGACTTGGAGAAGGGAAGCACCGAACGTTCTTGAAGTAGAAGTAGCACCGAACGTTCTTGAAGTAGAAGTCTTGGAAGCTTGGAGTAGAAGTCTTGGAAGAGTATTTGTGTCTTCAAAGGTCTTCTAACTTATAGGACTGCAACTTTAGGAGTCTTGGAAGCTTGAAGTAGAAGTCTTGGAAGAGTATTTGTGTCTTCAAAAGTCTTCTGCCTTATAAGAGTGCATCTTCAGGAGTCTTGGAAGCTTGAAGTAGAAGTCTTAGAAGAGTATTTGTATCTTCAAGGTCTTCTGCCTTATGTGGGTGCAACTTCAAGAGTCTTGGAAGCTTGAAGTAGAAGTCTTGGAAGAATATTTGTGTCTTCAAAGATCTTCTATCTTATAGGAGTGCAGCTTCAGGAGTCTTGGAAGCTTGAAGTAGAAATCTTGGAAGAGTATTTGTGTCTTCAAAGGTCTTCTGCCTTATAGGAGTGCAGCTTCAGGAGTCTTGGGAGTCCTCTGCTTGTTAGTGAACTCTCTCTAGGTCTTCTGAGTGTAGAAAATGTTGCTCCCCTACAAATGAAGAGAACTTCTCTATTTATAGAGTTATCAGATGGGCTTCGTGGGCTTGGTTGGTCCATGGGCCTGACCCTTGGGCCTAATTAGATGGTTTTGGGCCTAATCTGAAATTTGGGTCCGATTCAACTTTTTTTTTTGTAGTTTGGACTTTAAGCCCAAATAGTAATATCAAATTGGACCAATTTAATCTCATCTGATTCATCCGCGTGACGTCATCGAAACTTGTCTTCAATTCAATTCGGGACATGTGTCAACTTCTAATTGGACCCAAAGTCAATGATTTAGAAATTCATCGTTAATTTAGCAAACGACGTGGTGACTTGTGATTGGTCCAAAATTTCTCATTCAACATTACTTTTAAGAGTTGTTGAAGAATAAATCGTTCAAAAAATATTGGAATTAAATAAAATTATAATCAATATATGTATAAATAATTGTGCTCGGCTTTCTTCCATCATTGTGTTTGTTCTCGTCGCAGTTGCAGTGGTTTATTTACGGTTGTGGATGCAGGGGGACTCGTCAAACAGTGCATGATAAAGTGGCAGGGGTGGCGGTTGAGTTCTTTCGAGGTAGTTTGGGGTCGCAGCCGGTGGGGTATAGGGATCTTATTGACTGGATTAGGGATATTGTGCAGTTTAGCTGGTCCGAGGAGGGGGTGGAGGCGCTCGGTCGTCCAGTGAGTCGAGATGAGATTCAGAAGGCCTTATTCTTGATGAAGTCTGGCAAGGCTCCTAGGCCCGATGGGTTTTCGGTGGATTTTTACCGAGCTACTTGAAGTGTGGTTGAGGATGATTTTTGTGATGTTGTGCTGAACTTTCTTTAGTTCTGCTACCTACTTGGTGGAGTGAACTCTACTGTTATTACTCTTATCCCAAAGAGACGGGGAGCTGAACGTATGGAGGAGTTTTGTCCTATCTCTTGTTGCAATGTTATGTACAAGTGTATCTCGAGGATCTTAGCTGAAAGATTGAGGTTGTGGTTGTCTTCTTTCATCAGTGGTAACCAGTCTGCGTTTGTTCCTGGTAAGTTTATTTTCGATAACATTTTATTGTGTCAGGAGCTTGTGGGGGGCTACAAGGTGAGCAAAGGGATTCTGCGTTGTGTGTTAAAGGTAGGCCTTCAGAAGGTGTATGATTCAATCAACTAGGACTTTCTGTTTAGTGTGTTGCTGGCTATAGGTACGCCCCTTCAGTTTGTTAGTTGGGTGAGGGCTTATGTTATGTCACCTACGTTCTCTATGATGATTAATGGTTCCCTGGAGGGGGTTTTTTCCTAGTAGGAAGGGGTTAAGGTAGGGGGATCCGTTGTCTCCCTTTTTGTTTGTGATGGTGATGAAGGTCTTGTCTAGGTTGTTGAATAAACCTCCAGTGTGGTTTAGGTTCCATGATCGGTGTGAGCGTGTTGGTCTGACTCATTTGGTTTTTGCAGACGATTTGATGATTTTCTGTGCAGTGGAGAAAGAATCTTTGGAGTTTGTGAGGCGGATTCTGATGGATTTTGCAGGGTTGTCTAGGTTAGTTGCAAATGTTGGAAAGAGCTCTATGTTTGTTGTGGGTGTGGAAGCTGGTGAGGCGGAGTAGTTGGCTGCCTTTATGGGGTTCTCTCTTGGTTCGCTGTCTGTTAGGTTAAATCTGGGGTTAACCATTATTGATTGGGGATGAAAGGCTGTGGATTGTGCGCCTTAATACAGAGTATTTATAGCTTCGTATTAGAAAGTTGGGCGGCGCGGACCCTCTCTTTTGCTAAGAGGCTGCAGCTGGTTAGGTCTATATTTTACAATCCTTTCAGGTGTTTTGGTGTAGCATCTTCGTGTTGGCTGCGTGTGGTAACTCATGAGGTTTGATGGTCTGTTACGTAGTTATTTATAAAAAGGGAAGTCGATGAGTCGTGGTGGTGCGCGAGTGACGTGGGAATAAGGTGTGCTTGTCGTTGGGAAGAAGGGGTTTGGGTGTGGAAATATGTGGCTTCATGGAATTTATTATGAAGTGCTCTGGCTTTCTTAATTAAATCGGGTTCATTATGGGTGGCGTAGGTGGAGGCATATGTTTTGCGGAGCAATCTTTGTGGGCTATTCGGAGTGAGGTTAGGAGGTCTTGTGCTTGAGGGTATCTTGTGCTGTAGAGATAGATTCAAGCATCTGGTCCGTTTGATGGTCGATGATGAACGGTCTTGTTTTGTTTGGTGGGATCCTTGGTTGCCAGGGGGTGCAATTTTTATTCATATGGGTTTACGATGGTTTATGATGTAGGGAGTAATTTGGAGGCCTGGTTATCGGAGTTCTTAGATAGCGAGGGAGGTTGGAGGTGGCTTATAGTGTCTTGGAAGTTGCTTGAGATCTGGGGTTTTATTCAGGCAGTGGGGCCTAGGGTAAAGGGAGAGGAATTATTGGGTTTGGAGCCGGGTGCTATGTGGTCAGTTCTCTATCGATAGTGCTTGGGAGAGTTTTGCGTCCTCGTCGTCCTGGGTGTCTTAGGCTAGTATTTTGTGGGCGGAGGGGTGGTAGTTCTGTGCCACTCCTTTTGTGCTTGGTTAGCTGTGAGGGACAGATTAGGTACGAGAGATTGGTTAAAGAGCTGGGGCATTGTTGTCAGGGGGGTGTCTTCTGTTTGTGGGAGGTATAGAGTCTCGGAATCATTTTTTTTTCGAGTGTGGGTATGGGAGAGAGGTGTGGTCTAGTGTGTTGCGACAGTTGGGTTTGTTGCATCGGGTGGCTAGTTGGGATGTCGAGTTGAGTTGGTTGAGCCAAGTGGGGTCAGATAAAGGGATGCGTAGTAAGTTGTTCCATATATTCTAGTGTGCTTTCATCTACTACATCTGGCAGGAACGTAATCGACGGCTACATGGAGGTGGTCCGAGGTCGGTGTCTACTTTGTTTCACCTTATGGTCTCTACGGTTTGTGCTCGTGCTGCTTCCTGGCGGGTTGATCTTCTTGATCTTATTTAGCATGTTACGGTTGTTTTTCCTCTTTTTGAACTTGTTGCTCTCTGTTTTGTTTGTTGTGCCCTAGTTGTGAGATTTTGGTCTCTCTTCTCTGGCTTTCTCCCTGGTGGTTGGGATCTTTTTTTTTTTAGCATCTTACGTTTATGTTTGGTTATGTTCAGGTTTTATCTTCTTGGCTTTGTTTGCTTTTTGTTGTTATCCTCCTTCTTGTTGTATAATAATATCATCTATTCTAAAATTTAAAAAAAAAAAAAAAAAAATAGATCTAAAAATTTTTAAAAACCAAAAACAAAAAAAAATAAATGATTACCAACCAAAGCTTTAATTATTATTATTTCTTTTCAACTTCTAACATGAACTAGACCATTAGATGAAGGTCAATATGTAGTTGAGATCCCTTTTCTCTATCTGTTTGATTTTAGGTGTTTTCAAAGCATATTTAGAGGTGATTCTGAAATAGTCAAAATCGATTTTGATGATATAAAAATTATATTAAAAAGTATAAACTTTATTAAATTAATTTTACGTAGTTAAAGGCATGTTATAATGATTTTGAACATGGAAAAATTGATTTTAACAATTTCAAAAACACTCTCAAATGGAAAAAAAAGATTATTAACATTCTAGAGAAATGTAGATTATTCCTCCATTATGAGAGTATATTTATCAATCGATTCTATCATATTCAAAATCACTGGAAAAGTACTTTTCTTACTTCAAAAATCAATTTTAATACTATCATAAAATGTGTATTTCAAGGTGATTTTAAACATGACAAACAATTCTAATCATTTCAAAATCTCTCCAAACATACACTAAAACTAAGCAACAAAATCACCAATTCCTGTCTACTCTACAAATCAACACCAAGTAATTAACTAAAGGTTCCCAACAAACCCCTCCCCTCTACACAGGATGCAAACCCAACTTATTTACCAGATCAGTCGTACGCAGAAAAGCAGAAACAAAAAACATCTCAGATGACAATGAAATTTATTAAAAATAGTATTACCCAAAAAAGGAAGGGAAAAAAAACCAGGGATGATTGATATGTAATTCTCATCTCTACAAATATCAGCTCTAAATCTGATAAATGCCTTCGGGCTTCCAAACTTCTAGCACGACGACTTATCGAGGCGCTGGCGGGGGCGGGACGTGAGACTTAGCAAACCCAACCCATGCAACTATGCCAACAGCAAGTATTATCCATCCAAATATGTCATACTTCAGATCACTGCTACTCTTTTTCTGTGGTCATGAAAGAAGGAAAGAGCATGAAGTTAAAGAGCTTGTACTAAACTGATTATGAAGATGTTGAATGAACTTTATATAAACAGCAGATCTATCAATTGAATTTGACAAATCATAGGGAACACCCACTGGGAATGCTTTTGGAATGGCTAAAAGCACTTCCTACCCATAATTATCATGCTTAAGATTAACATATGAGTTATCTTGAAAATTAGAACAAATTTAGAACTAAGCTCGTAGTTTAACCTTTTTTTTTCCTTTTTTCAAGATAACTCATATGTTAATCTCATATGCTAACCCATAGGTTTGTTCTAACTAATTTAGTCCTTAAACTTTCAAAAGTGTCTACAAGATCCCTAAATTTTTAATTTTGTGCCTACTAGGTCTGTAATATACAAATTTTTAAAATTTTAAATGATAATTGATCTATTGCTATAAAATTGGATTTGTCTAATGGAACCTTAGATTTTCAATTTTATATTTAGTAGATTCATAAATTTTAAAAATTGTTAAATAAGTCAATGATCTATTACATACAAATTTGGAAAATTTGACCTATTTGATAACTATTTTAATTTTGGTTTTTGATTCTTGAAAATTTAGCTTACATTTTGTTATCCACTTTCTAATAATATTTTCAAAAAACTAATCAAGTTTTGAAAATTAAAAATAATAAAAAAATAGTTTTCAAAAACTTGTTTTAGTTTTTTGGAAGTTGTTTAGAAATTCAAGTGTTTCTTGAATGAAGAATAGGGAAATTGAGAGCAAACCAACAAAAATATAAGAAATGAAATCACTATCAAACTAAGCCTGAGGATCTATTGGACACAAATTGAAAGTTTAAAGATCTATTAGACATTTTTTAAAATTCAACAACTTAATGCACGTAAAATTGAAAGTTTAAGAATTGAATTTACTAAATATTTTTTACAAATTTAGAGACATGTTAGACACAAAATTGAAAGTTCATAGACCAGTTAGACACAAAATTGAAAGTTCATAGACCAATTAGACACTTTAAACATGTTCAGGGATCAAATAGACACATATATAAGTTTAAGGACTAAACTCATGATTTAAACCAAAAAAAAAGGTTACAGAAAACTTTAAGTTGCTTTTTGAAAATGCATTTGTTCAGTTCTTTAATTTTTTTTTCTCAACTGACTGAGAAGCACTAAAAAAACATCTTTTTCCAATTAGAAACAACTATTTTCTTTTTAAGAAACAATGAAAGAATACACGGACGTAAAAAAAAAACCAAGCCTACAAAAAGCACTTATAAAAGTGTAGAACCAAACATCGATATACTAAGAGTATAGAACCAAACATCGATATACTATGTTGTTAAGTATTTTCTCATATGCATAATTCTAACTTTGTTTTAGAATTGTAGAAGACTTCTTGAAAATGATACTACCAATTTGGAAGCATGAAAAATATAGCAAGATGAAGGTACCTCTATTCTAACAACGAATATACAAAGCAAGCATTCGTAGAACATAGGAACGCCAAAACCCTCCGTTATCCTGCCTATAGAAGATAAAAACCAAAAAGTAACTTAAGCAATAAGCAATACCTTAGTACTGGATGAAGTAGAAGGTTCGGCTACTCCAGTTGCCTGTTGAGCAAACCCATGCTTATGGATCTCTGAATGCAATTCCGGAGCCTACAAGGCACACAATCCACAAAATAAGAACAGGTCATGAATATATTATATAAAGACAGAAACAAAGTACTAACTACTAAAATCCTGTACGATAAGCATTTCGTTTTACGTTTTCTGTTCTAAACACTACATTCGCTAATTAAGTTTATAAACACTATTTTTGTTTATAATTTTCTTGTTTTACTACCAACTTTCTAAGAGTGTCTTAAAATACGATGCCAAAACTTGAAAACTAAAAGAAGTTTTCAAAATCTTGATTTTGTTTCTGAAATTTGGCTTAGAATTCAAATGTGTTTTCAAGGAAGGTGAAAACATTAAAACTATTTTTTTTTAATTAAAAAAAATTGTGAGTGCAAGCATAACTTTAAAAAATAGAAAACCAAAAAAAAATGTTATCATATGGGACCTAAGTTGTCTCATGTAGTAAATAGTGAACTTTAGTTTACTATACGAAAAAAAAATCAAACAGATTTGTTCCACAAATGTTGGTTCAGTCTTGAATTTCAAGAGAGACCATCTCTAAAGGAAAATACTTCTCCACCGACTGGCACCATGGTAGCCACCACTAAGTTTTCAACATTGTTGACTCTTTATATTAAAATAAGTAAAAAAAAAAAAAAAAAAATCTCTCTTCTTTCTGCCCCTCTCTCCTAGCTGTCAAAAATCTAGAGGTGGGAATCAACAGGAAAATATTCTCCCATCTCTAATGTGGTTAAAAACAAAGATCAGTAACTACTTTCTTTTTTTCAAAGCACAACTGAAACAAACAGATTATTTCATTTCAAAGCCATTCAAGGAACTTAGTATTCTTGAAAATAGAAATATATTCAAACTGCAATAAAAATCACAGTGAAATACCTTAGCAGCCACCTGCAGAGACTTTAGATAAAGTTCATTTCCAGGATCCTGAATGCAACAAATCACCATATTAATCTAAAAAAACCATCAGAAAATGCATATTGATAAGCTTGTTCCGAGGTTTTCCAGGCTTAGTACCTCATCCACAGCTTGCTTGAAGTATATTGAGGCCTTATCAAAAAATTCATTTGCCTCATCCTGGTTTGGGTTCAAAAATGCATGGGAAGTATAAGCATTTCCTAAGCACCAAAGAGCATCATGCTTCTTGGGGTTAATCATCAATGCCTCCTCCAGCTTTGATATTGAATCTGCCCCAACCCCATTACAAATTAATCCACAATATACTCAATGCTCATCACTGAAAACACTAAATCAAAGAAATAGCCGGAATTGCAAATGCATGTATTTAAAGAAAAAATGAATCATTGAAAAAAAAAAAAAAAAAAAAACCCAGGTCATCCACAAAATAAAGTCGAACAAAAACATTCTCAATTCCCATGCTTCACCATCTGACTTTATAGAACAAAACGATACCTAGAATCATCTTCTTCGATTCTGGAACGCTCTGGAACTGAGATAGCTCTAACAAAGCTCCTGCCCATCTCGTCAAATTCTACATGAAAGTCCACCCACGTTTGATAATCAAATACAGCTCCATTGTCATAAACACAATACCCATTAGAGAAGAAAAGGCCACAGGATTGTTTTCAGTTAAGTCCCTATCGTTTCAAACATTTCATTTTACCCCTTAAAATTTAGCTCCCCATTAAATGCAAACGGAATTATAAGGTGACAGCCAAAATGGTAACTCAGATATTTATGTTTGAGGGGGAAGAAAAAAATATAGGGAGTCATTGTTTAACAATGAACAAGCAAAAATTGGGGGCTCCATCTGGCGATCAACTAACAAAAAGTAAAAATTGAAACCAACCCTAGAGTTCATAACATGTGTATACAATTTAAGCAAACCCTTGTGCAGAGAAACGAAGATCACTAAAATCTTGGACAAACGCAGCAAAAAATTAGTAGACAAATTAAGCGGAAAGCTGACCTCGGCATCGAGGGGATTGTTGGCGTAAGTAGATTCGGCGTTCTTACGAGCGTGCTCGAAGAAAAGAATGCGATCGAATTCGCTGGGCTGCAAATCCATTAGGAAGAAAAGAGGAGTATTGGGGTTCTGAAAATGCTTGTTTGAGAAGCTCGGAAATTGAGCGACAAGGCGGTTGAGCTTGGGAATGAGCGGTAATTTCTGGCGCTCACGCGCTTCCCTTTTGCGAAGATTCTGCCTTTGTAACCACGGCAATGGGGAAAACCAGCCTACACAAGTTTCAACGATGGGCCGACTCCAAATCTCGGCTGTTGGCTACACTATCATAAGCCCATCTTGACACCGACCCCAATATAAAACCACACAACTCAATCACCTCGCTCTAGAGGATTAATAGGGTCGGTTTTAAATTTTCATCAACATGTGAACATTTTCATGTGTTTATACATTTGGAATCGGCATTTCTATTAAAGTATAAAAATTATATAACATATTATAAAAACGGAAATAATTTGGACCTAATGTAAGACATGTAGGAAGTGTTTGGAGCATTTGGTCCACCAACTTCAACAATGTTTACTATGGAAGATTGTACATTCCAGGAACTTCATCTTTCCCTTTTACTTTTTCTCTCCCTCTATTGTTTTCAATGACTCCAACAGTCAGTCACTAGCTCATGTGACAATCATTCTTGGCAACAAACTCTGACAACCACCTCTCGCGGCCACATTTGACGTCCAACTTCAATCACAACTATCGTTGATGTCTACTACCACCTCCCTCCAATGACATGCTCCGACAACCATCTTTGATAGCCAAACTTCGACAACCATCTCCAACAAAGACAACCTCCCACAAAATCATCTTCAATGACCAACTTTGATGTCCAACTTTGTGTAACTATCAACTTTGATGACCAACTCCATCAATCATCACCAACGACTAATTCTTAACAACCAACTTAATTTAACTTATCCATACTAAAGAATAAAAAAAAACTTGGTCAGTGAAAGTGTTTTTAAGTACAAAATTAAAATTATTTAGTTCATGGTGCTTAAGGTCCATCTGAACTCTCCTTACTACATATATATTATGTGTCTATTTTAACCAATCAACAGTGTGATAACCCTTCACAGATCGCTCGTAAATACAACTCGGCTAATAACTGTTATGCCCCTGTATTATATCTAACTTCTTAAGTACCACTGAGTTCTCTCTTCCAAAGAGAAGTTGTGGCCACTATGTTCAAGCCCCGGAATCAGCCCTTAAGGGAGCAATCTATCTACTTACCCCTGCTTCAAGGAATGAGTGAACTCCATCTTATGAGTTCTCAATCTATCTACTTACCCCTGCTTCGAGGAATGAGTGAATTTCATCTTGTGAGTTCTCAGCTCCCAAATCAGACAAGTCCCAAAAAAAGGTAGGCTTGTTGAGTTGGCAATCTAGCCACTCTTACTCATACTAATCAAAGGACTGCCCTCAAAGGCAGGAGTTCCCAAAACACTCAGGATTGAGGTCATGTCACCTATGGTCGTTTAGGTGAGATGTAAGTCTCCAGTATCAACGACGTTATATATATAGACTAGTCATCTCGTGGTCCGATCTTATACAAACTCTTTGTATAGGACACCCCCGCTCGCATGTCTCCGCATAAATAGTCAGGATCTACCATCTGTAGTAGTTTACAATACTTGCAAACCTCTACAAAGTGGGTCATATCTGTAGTATCACCATGATCAAGTATCCCATCTTAATCCTTATATTACAGACCTATTCAGGTTATCACTTAAGACATGATCCACTGTATATCTCATATACATGCTTAAGTTTACATATGATAACCATGGAACTTTGGTTATTGGATATGAGTAAATGCTAGAATGAAATAACAATTATTTTATTGATAAACAATATGTATAATTACAAACAATGAGATTCCGTGAGAATTAGGACACCAATCCCAAAAACATTTGCTATAAATTTAATCTTTTAATTAAAACCAATTTAATCCTATTAAACTGATTAAAAGATTAAATTAATTTATAATCTCACTAGAAATGTGATCTTATGTCTATGTGAATCATATTTTTAAACTATTTTTAAAAATTATTTTAACTTAAGATTTGCATGCAATTCTGAATTATTGATTTTAATTTCTAATTTCATTTAATTATAACTTTTATAAATCAATGAAATAAATTAAAACCATAAAATTACATTCATTGACACACTTAGTAAAAATATATCTTTTATAAAATTATCTAAAGTAGTGTCATGCTTCATGCAATTCCATTTCATTAGTAAACTTATATAACACTTATATAATAAAGCAATATAATTAATAACATACAACCATCCATACATCCATACATCCATACTATATATTATAACTCTTATAATATAAATGATGCATATAAATGTTATTAATGCGTGCATGCATATATTATAACAATTATATTATATGATGCATGAGCATACTATAAATATAAAATCATGTAACTATATATTATAACATTTATAATATAAATAATGCATGAAATATGCATAATCTATGGTGGGATTTATACTATATGGCATATATTATGACATATAATAATAAAAATAAATCATACATCATATGCATAATTTAAAAAAAAAAAAAAAAAAGTTATTGGACAAGGGATTGGATGCTTAAACAATTAATTAAATTAATATAACACTTATATTAATTTAACTAATTTAAAAAAATCTAACTATTACATCTAAAAGCCAAACTGGTTCGAAACAAATGAATCGGGTCTTCAACCGCTTGAACCAAACCGTCGAGCACCCAAACCGGACCCGAACCGCTTGAACCAACCGAACCGCATGCGAACTAGTCGAGCCATGAATTGAATCGGGTGTGAACCAGTTTGTTCTTTCCGTCTTAGAGCATTGCACTACCATGGAAAAGAACAAATCGTTCTCCTCATCATAGCGTTGCAACGCTAGGGCATGGTGTTGCAATGTTGCTGTACAGTCGACACTGTGCAGACGAGATCTTCATCGAAAATTCACCAATTTGGGCCTCGTTTTCTTCAGAAACTCACCGGGAACAACATGAGCAACTTAAAAACAGTAAATTACAGACTCTATTGCAAATTTTATGTCCAAAACGCGGGCCCTTATAAACCAATTTGTCAATTGAAAGCGATAAATCTAAATGGTCAATCCCAAAAACATCCAATAATCATAAATTATCATTCAACAAAATATTCATCCCATGAAATAATTAGAATGAACCCCCACCTTTTCTGTAATTCAATTTTGGACAATAAAAAATTAGGACCAAAATCTTGCTCTAATACCAATTGCCAACCAGTGAAGGCCTTGAACGAAAACGTGAATCTTCCCAGTTTTCAATATTTCACAAAATGCAAAATTACAGAACGAAAAATTATGCAATAACATAAATTTAATATTTACAGCATGTCATCAAAAAGGGAAAAGATAATTAGGGTTTAAGAAACCTCTTACCTTCGAAGATTCAATTTTCTTCATAAAAAATCCTTTCTTCAAATTGTCACAAACAAAACAATCTCTGATGGTCACGGCCACTTTTGGAGCCTTCAGTATTCTCTAATGAGATGAAAATCTCTAAGAAGTTGAGTGGGCTCTTAGTTTTGGAAGAAAGGGAGAGCAAATTGAGAGGAAGAGAGTTTGGGAAATTTTTTGTTCTGAGAGTTCAAGAGAGAATTCTGAGAGCCCAAAAGCTTTTGTAAATTCTCTGTGAAAAAAAAGCAAAAAAACCACCTACCTCTCAACTCCACTATCACGAACGATTAATAGAGAAAAGAGGGGGACAGAGTTTTAACTCTCTCTTATATTAATTTTTAAAAATTAATATAAAAAATAATTTAATAAAAAGTTTAATATATATATTTATATGATAACTAGAGAAATCAATGAATGTCCTGTGCAAAAGTGGGGATCGACCAAAATTTCCAATTTTTCACATAACAACAAATTTACAAAAATGAAATGTCACACACCGCCCCAGACTACCCTCCGAGCCTAGGAAAGGGCGTGACTGCAACAGTTATCAACCCTTTAGTTGACACTTACTGCCTAATAACTCTTACGGAAATAACTCTAATACCAATAAATAAATTCAACAACTGATTAAGTAGGCCCATTTTATTACAACAACGTAACATTTATACAACTCCAAGACTTAACTACAAAGTTTACAAGAACAACTGCAGAACCCTCGGGAAGTGTAACTGTGGCACGTGGCAGACCTTGACCTTAGCCCTAGAACTCCTCGCCTTTCGCTACCTGTTGGGGGGGGAGGGGGGAGAACATAAAACATGGAAAACATGAGCTATAAAGCCCAATGAGTGGTGTCTTTAGATAAACAAATAACTTTGTCAACAGAAATATACTTTTGGGAAAGCAATGCATAGTCAACAAGAACATTACCACAAGTTCATTATTATTTTCCAGCCAAACCGCTGGACAATCCCCAGTTCGATCGCTGGTTAAAACAATCAACTCCAGCTTGACCGCTGATTATCACATAATATAAACATCCCCAGTACTTTCACATGTATACTAAGACAACAACAATTTCTGTGGAAACTTTCCTTGTACCCTATTATCCCGCCAATGTGCACATCGACTATTTTTCGCTAGCTATGCTTAAGTAACTTGACTATATTTCCCGTTGGTCATCACTGACTATAATTTCTCGCTGACCGAAGCCGACTATATTTTTCCGCCAAGTACCTTTCCAAGCATGCTAACTATATATCCTGGGTACAATTCCAGTTTCCAACACAAAGATACAAGCAATATCTTAACAAGCATAGTAATCAGATAAACATATATCCCTAATCATGCCAATTTAACATTATCCTCTATATATATTTACCTATATATAGAAATTATATCAACAATACAACACACAATAACCACTCACTTTGATCGTTTAGGAACCTTTCTCTTTAGAAGTTCCTTGGTCACTTCGGGTTCCCTTTTGAACCCTACTATCCATATTCAATTTAAAACTCAGATTACTCATAGTTCCAAAACTTATTTTAAGATACTTTCTTCTACAAACATGTTCTAAAATATCTCAGAAAGCTTACCATAAAATCTTAGCTCATAAATTCTCGTGATTTAGCCGGAATCTTCAAAATATCAATACTGGCCCAACTTACCTAACAGCCTGACCCTTATATCTTTTTCTTAGCTTCCAGCCCGATTCCTTGGAACTTCTTCTGCGGTAGCCCCATCATGAAAACTTGACTCTTTTAGCTTTCAGATGACTTTGAAATCACATCAAACGAACGAGTATTATGGGAGAACTCCTCGTTCCAAGTTGATGCTACTTCCTGTCTTTCCTGCCCGACAGCATCTCCCCTCTTGGAACTTCTTGACCAACGCATAGTCTTGCTACCAACGCATAGTCTTCTCCCAATTAGTCCTCACACACTCTTCTTTATGTCCTTTAAAGAGAATTTAAGATCTCATATGAAATACTTGGCCCTATTTATAGGCGTCCAAGATTGCTCCACGGCCAACACCTCTTACTTGGCTGCATGTCCAAGTGTCTTTTCTTCACATCATCAACGCATTCTTACATCAGCAAGTGTCCTCTTCTCCTTTCACCGACGCATAGTCCTCATCCTTTACATTTCTTCTTATGCACCCACCTAATTTGCTTAAGGTTTAAGAATTTCTCCTAACAAGCCACATGTCCAGATGATGTCCTCCATATGCTCGTCCTTCCTATGCGTCCATAAACCCTTGGATGTTCAACGCATAGTATGCCATCAACGCAAAGTAGGTCATCAATGTATAGCAACCCTTGGTTCTGTTTGGTTTTCAACACAGCACCATCACAACCCAACTTACTCAGTCATCGCAAGCCTAACCATCGCAAGAGCCAACCTCCATGCATCCAACCTTTGAACCTAGCCCATCGCATGGCCTATGCCTTAACAGAGTTGTCGCGTCCAACGTATCCATCGTGCATGCCATCATCAACTTCCAACGCATTGCAAGGTCGCACGCCACCAACGTATAGGACGGTTGCTTATCATCAATCGCATGGCTCGTTCGTCATCAACGCATCGCTGGCATGAGTCGATTGGCATGGGCGCTTGGCCGGCAGCTTGGCATCGAAGCATTGCTTGGCATGGTAGCTTGGCATCGACGCATCGATTGGCATGGCAGCTTGACATCGACGCATCGCTCGCCATGGCAGCTTGGCATCGATGCATCGCTTGGCATGGCAGCTTAGTATCGTTTGCAGGGCTCGCTCGGTCACTCGACGCATGGGCACTTAGCATCACTTGCAGGGCTCGCTCGACTGCTCTACGCATGGGCGTTGTGCATCGATGCATGCCACCCTCCAGCGCATGCCTTGTCCGTGTCCTCGCCTACCCTTGCATCTGTATGCCTTCTATACAGCCGACCCTTGTGCCATCTACCCTTCCAATGCATCACTTTCAACTTTCTTCCTTCAGCCGTATGGGCGTATACCACCCTTCCAACGCATCCATCGCATCCAACGCATCCATCATCCAACACATCCAAGGCATCTAAGGCATCCATCATCCACCACATCCAACGCATCCATCATATAGGTTTATATTTAGCCAATTTTCCAAGTTTTTCCCCAAAAATCAAGCTTCCAAATTCACACTTTTTCTTCCTCCTTTACCAAGTAATCTCTCCAAGGTCTTATGGCCAACGCATAGCAATACCTAGTCCAACACTTAGCCAATTTTTCATCAATTAAAGCTTAACTCAAAACTACTCAAGGAAAATCTATTCAACACCTAGAAATTTCCTTTTCTTCAACATAGGATTTAACTTTCACTTAGTTAATTTCCTTAACCACCTGCTTAAGTAGGGAAAATGGAAATCCGGGTTTCACATGAAACAAAAAAAAAAGTATGCATTAATTCTAGATTTACAACATGCATTTGAAAAGGAAAAGGGAGAAATAAATGATATCTTTGAAAATCACAAATCTTCATGAATTCCCTTCTCCAAAATGGCCACGTACTGCAACAAACTCGAAACCCTAATGGTTACCACCAATTGGAGCCTTTTTGTATTCATTGGGATGAGAAACACAGGAGTTTGTAGGCTCTATGATTTTTGGAGAGGGAAAGATATGGTGTGGAAATTGAGAGTGAAAAGGAGTCTGGGGAGTTTTTTGTGTTCTATTCCTCACAGAGATCACGCTTTGTCTTTTCTTCCCAAAAAAAAACGTGAAGAAGAAGCAAGTCCCATAACCACCATACTCACACATATAGTGAGTTAAGAAAAATTAGGGGAAGGAAGTTATTTCCCTCTCTTTAATTCAAAATTAAAATTAAAATTAATATTGTATCACATACAATATAACATATAGTTTTACTTCTCTCATCAATGATATTTAATACAAATCTCATTTATATTAAATTCAATTATATGAATCCAATTTATATAGTTAATATTTGAATCATATTCAAATATTTATTTCCTCTCAAATAAACTTTACATTATAGTAATTATATCATATATAATTTAATTTAATTAATTATATCACATATAATTAATTCCCTCAATTAATTTGAATAATTCAAATTAATCCATAATTTATTCTCATCAAATCCCTATTGAGCTACAGTGAAGACCTATGGACCTGTAGCTTGAAGCTCTAAAGGTACTTGAATAATTAATTAAACTCTTTTAATTAGATTATTCAACATTCATTAATTGCCGGGCATTCCATTAAAGACACACAGTTGCACTTTTCGCATTACAAATATATTTTTGTGTCCATTTGATATAATCAGTCAACAGTGCGATTGAAGAAACTCTTAAACAAGAGAATCCATGAGCGGAAGCAGATCTTTCCGATTTCATTGTGATAGAAGTACCACACATACAGTTAAACATACAGATAAACATTGTACACACTAATAACTGGCATGCATTAACAATTAAATACAATAGACCGAGAGAAATGTACCAGTTGAAGACTTTCTTCAATCAAACTCAGTCTAGCGGAAGCGAACTCTCTACGCTCCTTATCGTCCAACAAAAAGTCGCCTAACAACACCACGGTCGTCTACACGATCGGCAGTGCATGAACCAACAGCAATCGGGGACGACACCACCACTTGAAGCCCTCGGTATTCTTAGAGTGAGAATCCAAAGGGTGGACTTTGATGGAATTGGTAAAGAGACGGAGGGAAAACGATCGGTTGAATGAACAATAAAAATAAACACATCTAATTTTTTTTAAAAAAAAAAAAAAAAAACAGAACCAGTTGACGCCAACCCCAGCCCAACTCCGAAAATTTTGGTGGGTTGGTTGACCCTCCAAAAAGACACCTATATAGGTTTATTATTGCTCAACCCGAATTTTTGGGTCTGTCCACAAAAATTCTCCAACCCGGCCAACCCAGATCTATGTACACCTTCCTACGCACAATAATCTTTGTCAATGTACGGAGCCTAGAGACACGCACTAGAACTTTGTTCTTACAGATCCCCTGAAAGATCCTGTATACCGCAGAACAAACTGAGCCTCTCCCAGAATGCTTCATTTAGAAGTAGTACTAGCACAGCTTCTAACTTCATACGTCACAATAGACCTACCATCATTCCTAATGACGTAGTCTATTGTCATATGTGAATACTAGAAACTACGAGTTAGATTCTGAACAAGCGTTCATCGGTCTCTGTAAGCCATACATTCGATCTTCATATCAACATGTTCCAAAGTCAGATTCGTTTCATCCCATAATGGACGTTTGAGTCAAACACTTTTGATCTATCAACCTGGCTATGTTCCAGATCTCTGTCGTTGCATCCCATAAGCTAAGCAATTGAGCCTCTGGCACCTCATAAGATTTAATGCCCATTCGAAAGGCCCATTTTTGACATCCATTTCAAATTCATATTATATAAAGCTGCAATGACAAGAGGATGTGCAAATCACTTTGTACATCGGCAGCAGGTGAGAGTCCTCCTCAAGTTCGACTCTCCTGATCTGGGTATTAAGCTTTGCCACAAGTGAGCCTTAAAAGGTATTGCAACTTTCACATCAGCACCCCATTTGCGCTCTGTAGATCATTTACAACTTATACAGAGTCTTACCTCATCAGGGCTGATCTACAAAATCGCCATACTGAGTGAGAGTACACTGACTCCATCTCGAGATCCATGCCTTAAACCCCATCATCTCGGTCAATCATCCTCCATTGCTGTCTGACAACTTCACCAAATTTGTTACCATAGCAAGATTTCCGTGAAACAGATACGAAACGACGCGGGTTGCAAACCATGCCCACTGCGTTCGATAGTCCTTAACTCATTAAGTGAACCCGACCCTACTAATAAACTACCATTCAACTGCACCTCTTTGCTCGATCGAAGCCAGCGCTCTTCATAAAAAACCTTGTTGAAAGTTTCAAGTAGTTTCATTTGGGACAAGCTCACTGCATATCACAACTTTACTACGTGGACCTGTCTGCTCCTAAATAAGATCCTCCTTTCCAGAAAGTGCGTTCATTCGGAAACAAACACCCACTATTGTTCTCTACGGAATCACTAAAAATAATCCCTCCAATGTACCCTTGGGGTAGCCACAAAGAGGTCAATAACCTTCAGACCGTCGTTTCAACTTTCTTAGGAATTTGCCTCAGCACATGAATAAAAGATAAACCCCAAAATGCAACCAAGTAGGTAAAACTAGTCAAAATCTTAGTATTGCCCATCAAGCACATGTACAAGAAACCCCAAAATGCGAAAGTAGATAAACTAGGCTTACGCCGCTGTTCCAAAACTTCTAGAGTGGTTTCTCAAAACTACTTCTTGAAGGAACACAAATTGAGTATGTAAACCGCCCAGTCTCGCTATTTGAGAAACCCCATAAAGCAAGTTCACTGGTAGGATAGCTAACTCAGGCATCATCGATAGAAAACATGTTCCAACAAGTTCTATTTCTCCTCGCTTCGCTACATCCATTCTGCTGAGGTGTACCCGACGCTGAGAGTTGAGAAAACGATTTACATTGTTCTTATCAATATGTATCTGGAATTGACAAGTTCCAAAAAATACCCACCTCGATTCGATCCTAAGTGGTTTTTTTAATTCGTCTACTCCAAGTTGCGTTTTCAAAACTCATCACCCTTAAACTCTGTTCGAACTTTTCCCAAGGATTCAGACTTCTGTTGCATAAATATAACATACCATACCATAGAAAGTTTTATAATTTTCCATTATTAGTAAAACTAAATAAAATACTCATCAGCCAACTCGAGACTGGCACAATTCTATAGGACACAAGGTCAAAAATGTACATTAACTCCAAGAGGCTCTTTGTCAATAATACCTTGTTGCCAAATAAAAGATTCTTTAGTCATAACCTTACCCTCAAGGTAAGATTCACAGCACGTCCTAGTAAAGAATTTTTTCTAAACTCACTTAGACAGCTCCATTCTTCACCAAAATCTTCTCAATTCGTATTGAGATTGATGTCCCTCAACCGAAGTGTGCCAAAAGTTGGGCATTTCTTTTGGAGAATATTCGTTGACGTTAATTGCATGTCTACAACCTAGTTTTAAAACAATTATGTGATGGAGGGAACTTATGGCTAACGATCTTAGCATCATACACGTGTACTTTCCGATAAAGCAGTTATCACAATAATTAGACACCGAATCTTTATGAATAAAGCACTTTATCCACATTAAAGAAAGCGTATATTTACATAGCACAGGGCACTTATATGGAAATTAAGGTTCCTACTCTAAGTTGCCGAAGAAACAATAATATGACATCATTAAAAATAAGAAACTTAGTTATTTAATGATAACTCGGATCGTGCCTCCGAATGCCAAACGGTGAAGATAATGTAGTAGCTGTGCCATAATAGTGTATCGTTACATCTTGCCAGTCTCCAACATCGCATGCATCTAATCCCTTGAAAAGAAAGAAACAAACTGTGATCAGTGGGCCGAATTCAATTATCCACCGGCATAATCATCATTCTCTACTAAAACTGTTCATCAAGTTACAAGGTAAATACATATTTACGTTATCTGCTTTCGCCTTAGCCTTGGTGCCTTTCTTATCTTTCAACCAGCAAGGACAATCCTCTTCCAATGCCATCCTAGTTGTGATGAAAATTTTTTTCCTTTTCAACCAGCGTTGTACGCCTTCTTGGGCTGATATGTGGCGGGTTTAGCAGGTATCTTCCCCTTTCCCGGCTTTACCACCTTCTTCTTCTTCCCTTTCATGCAGAATGTTAGAAGTTAGAAGAATGCAGACTCCGTGTCCTGAGTCAAAACCCTCTATGGAACGTCTTGAAGATGAAGCAAACATTTGCCTCAGCCTTCTTCCTCCTCCGTATACTTCTTCAATGAAGATTGTAGTGTTGCAACTGTTGAGAAGACGTTCGTTCAAGGGTTATTTCACGTTGTTAAGAATACGCATTGCTGTAACAGAAGTGCATGAAGAGCTCTTTGCAAACAGAACTTAATTCTATGCTTACCTGTGCCCTCATCAATAGCTAGTAACCCATTCAACTTCTGCCACATTGAAGTGGACACTCATGCTTAAAGCAAATATGTTCACCGAACAGACGTGTCTTCTTCCATTTGGAGTTCGAATATAACATTAAGAGTCCGTGCTTGAGTGTTAGATGGTTGTCAAGAATCAATCCCACGCACAGGAACTCCATGATCTCACGCGCTTGACGACCATGGCTCATCTTCTTAGCCAAGACATATTAACAATCTTTCAAATAAAGGCTTGGGCTTTCTTATTTTCCGCGTGTCACGCTCGTATGCCTTCCAACATTTCGAACGATATTCGGAGCTGGAATACGGCAGGACATCCTCCGTTCAAGAGCAAACACTGAAGATCCCTTAATGTATATAAAAATACGTTAGGAGCATAGTGTTTCCATGTTTGAAAAATTTGTCGCAGTTAGTTTCTCGACCGCTAAGCAATGCTAAAAGTGGTGTGGCCTATTTCAAAAAAACTTGTTCTTGATGAAAAACGTAACAAACGTTTATATAGATTTTGCTAAACGCACATCTTTAGAACCAATTAATTTTGCAAACAATTTCCAAGATACCCTAAAGGATAGACTTCTATTTTGCAATGATTGCTCCAGCACGCTAGCAGAAGGAAATGTCACCATGTGGGGTGATACAGATGCCCCCTTCACTGGATTGAGACATTCTCAACATTAGCAGAGAACCAACTCTTAAAACTGATATTTTACAGCCACCATTTATTTGGTCACAACAACTATTAAACCTTTAACATTTCACGTGAAGTGTCATCCTACCGCTTTCGCGGCGCAAAGTTCCATCCCTCTATATAGCCCACGTGAGGGAAGAAGCTAGGAATTAGGACAAGAGACTAATAACCTTATCCATAAAAGGAGATCAAGATAAAGAATACGGATAAAACCTGCCCATGCCTATATAACAGACACTCCCAGGTGCATCTGAGACCGATGCACAGAAAACTTTATTTCAATCCATAACGAGGGAGACCAATAGATATGTTTTCCTTTTCGCTCCACTTACTATGAACACTCTTCTCCATCACCTTGATATTGACTACCCTAACGACCATTATTTAGGAGAACACTCCAGTTGCCGACGGAGCTCGAGGGTAGATCTGCACGGTAAGGACTATAAAGGAGAAACGTGAAAGGTTTAAAATAATAATCATAATGCTTCCACAGTGCCTCTCATTGAAGGATGTTCTATCCTAGGGGTTTCTCATTAACCTAGAATCCGGCTAAATTATTTTAGTTTAAGTCATCTTTTATTTTATGTGCCCGCTCATAAACAACTTTGTGTCTATGAAATAAACAGCTTCAAGTAGTCACATTTAAACACTTTCAATGGACTGTCAATTTAACTTGCATGCATGCCATCAAAATCTACTCTAATTGCACCTTTCGTAGGTAAGATTCTCAGGTAGGGGTTTTACGTATTCATTGTCAACTTAAATCCCAGACCTAAGCCAAACCCGCCTTAAACAAAAAAGATCCTTATTATAGATAGAATTTGCTACCGCTTTACTACTTTATTAGTCAATTTGAACCTATTAAAATGATTAACAAGACCTTAAAGCCTAAGGTTGCGTAATGCATATTAGAAATCAGTGACTTAGGTCTAGTCACTCGAGAGGTTTGTAAACATTTTAAAAACCGATGAATTAAACCTAACGTGCAGCAATGCTATGAAGTCTCTTCTTATATGCTTTTAGTTCTAATCTTTCGTTTAACCTTTAAAAGAAACACAACTAAAACATTGCGCACGCACAACAAAGTATTTTGATATACACTTCTTAAAATAAGCCGTATGTGTTTCATGGCTTCATGGCATGTCGCGCATCAATTACTATACATAACTTTTATATTACTTGTAAATTACCAAGCAAATCATGCTTTCCCATACACAGCTATTAACTTAACAAATTAAATATAAAGATGAATGCATGTCAATGCTTTTTATGCATGCCCATAAATATAACTCTATTCTATTCATATGAACTGCGATGGCATGCCTCTTACTATTTAAAGTCAATGTTTCTCTAAATCTATTCAATAACATTGTATAAATAAAGAGGATGAATGACGATGACCACATGCATAACCTCAAGTGGTTTCGTATATGTGCCATTACCATTATGACGTGATAAGAATGAACCATACCATCTCATTGTACTATACCCAAAAGATTAAGATGGACCGGCAATGAACAATCATATCTATTACTTATATCCATCACAGCCACTGGTTCACAAGCGCGAAGGCCGTTCCAGAACTCCAGGATGAAGGCTCATCTATGGGTAAGGTCACTTTAAGCCACTACAACAACACACAAGCATAGAGATTCAAGATTGACACTGAGGTTGCAATGGCTTGAGTCATCTAGGCAGATCGTTAACTGTGGCGGAAAGGTAAACGAATTTCACCATGTGATTTGCTCTGCATCGATTTAGTCACGGTCTACAGCGAGATGCTTGCTACGCTACGTGGTGCGCGCGCGGTTTAAACGACTCCCGAGCATAGTACTCGATAATCTCTATCTCTCCTTACGCATCCCCTCCTTACCCATCGTTTACACGACTGATCAACTCTTGATCGTCTTTTCTTCTCCTGAAAAGCAGCTAACCTCTTGCTCCAAACTTCTTCATCCAGAACGACTCAAAGATGTCCAATACTTAACTGTATGGAATTACATCTCGATAACAACCTTAGATTAATGCCCAAAAACGGGTATGGCCTTTAGAATTAACCAGAAACACATAAAAGAATTAATAAATCGAGGTATATCAAAAACTGCATTATCATCCCACATACCACAAATTCATTACAATTAACAGATAGTAAGATATGTTGCAGTACTTACCCACTGCGAGTTTTTTTTTTTTTTTTTTTTTTATGCATATGAATTCTTTGCATGAATGAATTTGAATATCATCAACCTGGCTTTGATACCAAATGCGAAGTAGGGTGTACAAAAACTAGTACAAAATAATAAACTAAGGCATAAAAGCCCAATACAAAAAAAATCTTCCACTTGCCCTAGTTCAGCTGCGGGCGATCCTGTATACCCATGCTCTGAAGGTGACCCTCAAACATTGTAACCGTGAGAGCCTTTGTAAACGGGTCAGCAATATTATACTCAGAAGAAATCTTCGTGACAATCACATCCCCTCGATGCACTATCTCGCGGATCAGGTGATACTTCCGCTCTATGTGATTGTCGCGCTTGTGACTCCTAGGCTCTTTAGAGTTCGACACAGCCCTACTATTTTCAAAATAAAGGGTAATGGGCCTATACATATTTGAACAACTTTCAGTTCTGTCAAGAACTTTTTGAGCCAGACGACCTCCTTAGTAGCTTCGCAAGCTGCTACGTACTCCGCCTCCATAGTGGAGTCAGCGATGCATGCCTGCTTAGTGCTTCGCCACACTACAACTCCTCCGTTAAGAGTAAAGACTAACCCTAAAGTGAACTTGCGGGAGTCCCTATCAGTCTGAAAGTCAGAATCTGTGTATCCAGTAAGGATCAAATTCCTATATCCATACACGAGCATGTAGTTCCTCGTTCTTCGAAGATACTTGAGGATATTCTTCACCGCTGTCCAGTGACTCTGCCTTGGGTTAGACTAATACCTACTGATTATGCGCACAGCGTAGCAGATATCTGGTTGAGTACAGAGCATCGCATAAATCAAACTGCCAACGGCAAACGCATATGGGACCCGTCTCATTTCCTCAACCTCTTGAGGCATCATAGGACACATGTTCTTAGACAAAGTGACTCCATGCCTGAACAATAGTAGACCCCTCTTGGAGTCCTGCATCGAGTACTTGAGCAATATCTAGGGTTATTTAAAAAACCCACAAACCCGACTAACTCCGACTACCCAACCCAAACCGCAAGGGTTGGGTTGGGTTAAAATTGTTAAAAAATATTAAATTCAGGTTGAGTCTCGGGTTACCCCATTTCAGAGTCAAGTCGACCCGAATATATATATATAAGTTAAAAAAA
>NC_052349.1:47756589-47888462 GCF_009727055.1 Benincasa hispida | reverse complement strand
TACCATAGCAAGGATTTCCGTGAAACCCAGATAGCGAACGAGCGGGTTTGCAAACCTCCCACTGCGTCGAGGTTCCCTTAACTCTTAAGGTGGAACCGACCTACTAGATAAACTACCATCAAGACCTCTTGCTGATGAAGCAGGCTCTTCAAAAACTCTTGTTGAAGTTTCAGTAGTTTCATTGGAAAGCTCATGCAACACAACTTTACTACGTGGACTGTGCTCCCTAATAAGATCCTCCTCCAGGAAAGTAGCGTTCATGGAAACAAACACCCTATTTTCTTACGGATCATAAAAATAATCCCCTCATGTACCTTTGGGGTAGCCTACAAAGAGGCATAACCTCGACCGTGGTTTCAACTTCTTAGGATTTGCCTCAAGCACATGTACAAGGAAACCCCAAATGCAAAAGTGAGGTAAACTAGCAACTTCTTAGGATTTGCCTCAAGCACATGTACAAGGAAACCCCAAATGCGAAAGTGAGATAAACTAGCTTTACGCCTGTTCCAAAACTCTAGAGGTGTTCTCACAACACTCTTGGAAGGAACACAATTGAGTATGTAAACCGCAGTCTCTATTGAGAAACCCCAAAACAAGTCTGGTAAGGAAGCTAACTCATCATCGAACGAACCATGTCCAACAAGGTTCTATTTCTCCTCTCCGCTACACCATTCTGCTGAGGTGTACCCGACGCTGAGAGTTGGAAAACGATTACATGTTCTATCAAATAGTCCTGGAATGACAAGTCCAAAAACTCCCCACCTCGATTCGATCCAAGTGTTTTAATTCGTCTATCCAGTGCGTTTTCAACTTCAGCCTTAAACTCTTCGAACTTTTCAAAGGATTCAGACTTCTGTTGCATAAGATAAACATACCCATACCTAGAGTAATCATTAGTAAAACTAATAAAATACTCATAGCCACCTCGAGCTCGCACATTCATAGGACCACAAAGGTCAAAATGTACTAACTCAAGAGGCTCTTTGGCTCAATAACCTTTTGCAATAAAAGATCTTTTAGTCATCTTACCCTCAAGGTAAGATTCACACTCCAGTAAAGAATTTTCTTCTAACTCACTTAGAAGTCCATTCTTCACCAATCTCTCAATTCTATTGAGATTGATGTCCCCTAACCGAAGGTGCCAAAGTTGGGCATTTTCTTTTGGAGAAATTCGTTGACGTTTAGATTGAGTTACAACAGTTTTAAACAATTTTGTGTTATGGAGGGAACTTATGGCTAACGATCTTAGCACATACAAGTTACTTTCCAGATAAGCAGTACAAATATTAACACCATCTTTATGAATAAACACTTTATCCACATTAAAAGAAAGCGTATATTTACAATGCAACAGGCACTTTATAGAAATAAGGTTCCTCTTAAGTTCATGAACAATATATACATCATTTAAAATAAGAAACTTGTTATTTAAAGATAACTGGATCGCTCCCAATGCCAAAGCTGAGACGAAGTACCTGGTGCCTAATAGTGTATCGTCATCTTGCCAGTCTCCAACTATCGCCATGATCTAATCCCCTGAAAAGAAGAACAAACGTGATTAGTGGCGCCCGAATCAATTATCCAGGCATAATCATCATTCTCTACTAAACATGTTTCAAGTACAAGTAAATAATATTTACGTTTATCTGCCTTCGCCTTAGCCTTGGTGGCCTTTCTTTCTTTCAGCCAGCAAGGACAATTCCTCTTCCAATGTCCATCCTAGTTGTGATGGAAAATTTTTTCCTTTTCAACCAGCGTTGGACGCCTTCTTGGGGCGATAGGTGGCGGGTTAGCAGGTATCTTCCCTTTCCCCTTACCACCCTTCTTCTTCTTCCCCTTTGCAGAGTTAGAAGTAGAAGATGCAGACTCCGTTCCTGAGGTCAAACCTCTATGGAACGTCCTTGAAGATGAAGCAACATTTGCCTCAGCCTTCTTCCTCTCCTTACTTTTCAATGAAGATTGGTAGGTTTGCAACTTGTTGAGGAGAGTTGTAAGGGTGTATTTCACTTTGTTAAGAATCGCATTGCTAACAAAGTGCATGAAGCTCTTTGGCAAAGAATGTAATATTATGCTAACCTGGCTGCCCTCATCAATAGTAGACCCATTCAACTTTGCCACATTGAAGTGGACCATCATGTTAAGCATATGTTCACGAACAGAGGTGTCTTCTTCCATTTTGGAGTTGAATATATACTTAAGAGTCTCGTGCTTGAGCTGTTTAGATGGTTGTCCAAGAATCCCCCGCAAGGACTCCATGATCTCACGCGCTGAGACCATGGGCTCATGCTTCTTAGCCAAGACATCATTAAAACTTGCCAAGATAAAGGCTTGGGCTTTCTCATTTTCCCGTGTCCATCGCTCGTATGCCTCCCAAACATTTCGAACGATATTCGGAGCTGGAATAGGAGGACATGCCTCCGTAAGAGCAAACATGAGATCCTTAATGATTAAAATACTCGTGAGCATGTGTTTCCATGTTGAAAAATTGTCGCCAGTTAGTTTCTCGGCGCTAAGCAATGCTAAAGTGGTTGTGGCCATTTTCAAAAAACTTGTTGCTGAAAAACGAACAAACTTTTATAAGATTTTGCTAAACCACATTTTAACCAATTAATTTTGCAAAACAATTTCAAGTACCCTAAGTGATAGACTTCTATTTTGCAATGATGCTCCAGCGAGGCAGAAGAAATGTCACCAGTGGGGTGATCAGATGCCCCTTCACTGGGATGAGACATTCTCAACCATTAGGCAGAACCAACTCTTAAAACTGAATTTTACAGCCACCATTTATTTGGTCCAAAACTATTAACCTTTAACAATTTCACGTAAGTGTGATCCCTCGCTTTCGGCGCCAAAGTTCCACCCTCATAAGCCCACCGTAGGGAAGAAGCAGATTAGGACAAGAGACTAAGTAACCTTATCCTCTTAAAGGAGATCAAATAAAGAAACGCGTAAAACTGCCATCCTATAAAGGGACACTCCCAGGGTGCATCGAGACGATGCACAGAAACTTTATTCAATCCAACGAGGGAGACCATAGGATATGTTTTCTTATTTCTCGCTCCCACTTACTATGAACACTCTCTCCATACACCTTGATATTGACCTACCCAAACACCATTATTTAGGGAAACACTCCCAGTGTGCCACGAGGCCGAGGGTAGATCTCACGGTATGGACTATAAAGGAGAAACGTGAAAGGTTTAAATGAATAATCATATGCTCCAAGTGCCTCTCATTGAATGTTCTACCTAGGGGTTCATTAACCTAGACAATCCGGCTATTGATTTTAGTTTAAGTCATCTTTTTATGTCCGCTCATAAACAACTTTTGTCTATGAAATAAACAAGTTCAAGTAGTCACATTTAAACACTTTAATGGACTGTCTTTAACTTGCATGCATGCATCAAATCTATCTAATTCACCTTTCTAGGTAAGTTCTCAGGTAGGGGTGTTACGTTTCTGTCAACTTAAATACCCCAGCCTAGCCAGAACCCGCCTTAAACAAAAGATCCTTTATAGATAGATTTGCTACGCTTTAACCTTTTATTAGTCAATTTAATCCTATTAAACTGATTAAAAGATTAAAGCCTAAGGGTTGCTAATCATATTAGAATCGTGATCTTAGGTCTATGTCATCCGAGTTTTAAACATTTTAAAACCATGAATTAAACCTAAGTGAGCATGCATGTCTTTCTTATTGCTTTTAGTTCTAATTTCTCTTTAACCTTTAAAAAGAAACAACTAAAACATTGCCACACAACAAAGTATTTATAACACTTATAAAATAACCTATGTGTCATGCTTCATGCAATGTCCGATCATTACTATACATAACTTTTATATACTTGTAATTACCAAGCAAACATGCTTTCCATACACCCTTATACTATAACAATTATAATATAAAGATGATGCATGTCAATGCTTTTTATGCATGCATAAATATAACTCTTTTATTATATGATGCATGAGCATGCTCTTACGTAATTAAATCATGTTTCTCTAAATTATTATAACATTTATAATAAAGAGATAATGCATGACCAATGCATAACCTAAGGTGGGATTTTCTATATGTGCATACCATATGACGTATAAATGAACCATACATCTCATGTAATAAACCAAAGATTAATGGACCGGAATGAAATAATTCTATCTATTACATTTTTCCTCAAGCAAACTGGTTCACAAGCGAACCGGTCTCGAACCTCCAGGTGAAGCTCCATCATTATGGGTAAACGATCACTTAGCACACACTAGACAACAACACAAAAAGCTAAACGATCGCTTAGATGACAACGAGGCTGCCAAGGTTGATCATCTAGGCGATCGCTTAATGTGGCGAAAGGTAAACGATTTACCATGTGATTTGCTCTGCGATCGTTTAGTCAGGTCTAAGCGATGAAGCTTGCTAAGCTAAACGATCGTCTAGTGCGCGCACGCGTTAAACGACTCCCGAGCATCCGATACTCAACGATCTCCTACCCCATCGTTTACACGACTTGATCAACTCTTGATCGTCTTCTTCCTCGAAAAACAGCAACCCTTGCTCCAAACTTCTTCACGAACGACTCAAGATTCAAACTAACTTTGAATTACATACTCGATAACAATTAATTATGCCCAAAAACGTATGGCCTTTAGAATTAACCGAAAACATAAAAGAATTAATCAAATCGAGGTTTCATCCTAGAAAACTCCATTAATCCGCACATCCACAAACAAATTTAACAATTAAACAGATAGTAGATATGTTGCACCCACTGCGAATGCATATGCAATTCTTTGCATGAATGAAATTGGAATATCATCAACCTGGCTTTGATACCAATGGAAGAAAATTTTAAACAAGAGAATCCATTAGCGGAAGCAGATCTTTTCGATTTCATTGTGACAGAATTACCATACATACATTCGAACATACAGATATGTATTTACATACTAATTATTGGCATGTATTAACAATTAAATACAATAGACTGAGAGAAACGTACCAATTGAAGACTTTCTTCAATCAAACACAGTCCAGCGGAAGCGAACTCCTCTACGCTTCTTATCGTCCAGCAAACAGTGGGCTAACAGCACCACGGTCATCTACACGATCGGCAGCGTACGAACCAACAGCAACCGGGGACGACACCACCACTTAAAGCCCTCGGTATTCTCAGAGTGAGAATCCAAAGAGTGGACTTTGATGGAATTGGTAGAGAGACAAAAGAAAACCGATCGTGTTGAACGAACAAGCAAATGGGAGATAGTAGAAGACTATCGTATAGTCGGGTGCTTGTCGTTTAGAAAAAGGTACACGATCATGTAGGTTTAGCTAAGTGATCGTCTATCAAATGGTAAGCGATCATTGGTCCGCTCGACACGCTAAGCGATCGTGTAGTAAACGTAAGCGATCGTTTAGAAATCGCGGGCGATCATTTAGTACATAGGTATGCGATCGTTTAGGAATATGGGCACTATCGTATAGGTTCTCAATGCTATGTGATCGTATACTTTCACACCGTGAGCAATTTTTCTACATATCTTTTCATGTATCGCAAAATGAAAACAATTTTCATTTTATTCTTCAGTTACAAGAACTGAATTCGAGTTTCCCACTTTCGCATGATTTCGGAGAAATGCTCGGTCGATTATCTTATAACCGTCTAATTAATTAATTAATTAATACAATTATATTATATTCTTAACCTATAGTTTGATATCATATATCTATTATAGTATTTTCTTCTCTACTTGATATAAATCATATTTATATCCAATTTCCTCCAAAATCATATATCTCATACATTTAATCAATCATATCATATATAATTAACCAATTAAATTATATCATATATAATCGAACTCTCTCTTGTCAATTTGAACATTTTAAACTAACCCAAAAACTAATTCTCAACTTTATCCAAGCTAATAAGGGGACCTTATGAACTTATGGCTCGAAGTTCCAACGATAAGTGAGTAGCTGACTAAACTCTTTAGCCATGAGATCCACCATCCGTTAACTGTCAGGCATTCCACTAAAGACCAACAGCTGAACTCTTCTTACCATAGATATATTTCTGTGTCCATCGGATATAACCAATCATGAGTACGATGACCCTTCATAGATGCTCGTAAGTATAGTTGGGCCAATTTACCGTTTTACCCCTATAGTTACATCTCACTCCTTAAGTACCACTGATCCCTCTAATGAACAATACAACATAGTCCAACTATGTGTGAACACCTCTCAAGCCAAGAGAAGGTGTGTGGCGCTACATCGTTCAAGCCCTGGAATCAGCCCTTAAGGGAGCTATCTATCTACTTACCCCTGCTTCGGGGAATAAGTGGATTTCATCTTCTGTAGCTGAGTTCTCATTTCCCAAATTAGACGAATTCCCAAAGTGGTAGATTTGAGTTGGTGACCTGGCCACTCGAACCCATGTAAATCAAAGGACCACCCTCAATGGCAGGAGTTCCCAACTCACTCAAGATTGAGGTCATGTTACCTATGGTCATCCTAGTGAAGTGAAGTCTCTGTCATGAACGGTGTTAAAATAACGAGACGTTAACACTTCATGGTCATGTAATATACAAACTCTTTATATAGGACGCCCCCGCTCGCATGTCCCCTACATGAATGATCAGGATCAGACCATCTGTGACAAGTTATAACACTTGTAACTATTCCACAAAGCGAGTCGCATCCGTAGCGTTACCAGGATAAAGTTTCCCTCCTATATCCATATACTACAGACCATTTTGTTATCTCTTAAGACATGATCCACTTGTATATCACCACATACATGCTTAAGGTACATAAAGATAACTAGGGATTTTAGGTTTATTGGTTTGTGGTAAAGCAAATAAAACATTCAACTGAGCAAAATCAAGAAGTGAAGTAAAATATCATATATTATACATCACAAGCATTTCATACAAACTGTTTACAAACTACAGGACACGATACTTTAGACCATCTACCCCAACAGCGATGAACCTACACAAATTGCTCGTAAGTACAGCTAGGTCAAAATTACTATTTTACCCCTATAGTTATATCTAACTCTTTAAGTACCATTGATCTCTCTAATGAACAAGTCATAGTCCAACTATGACCAAACCCCTCTCGGGTCAGGACATGTCCCAAAATCAACCCTTAAGAGACCAATTTATCTACTTATCCCAACATTGGAGAATGAGTGAATTCCGTCTTATGTAGTTGTGTTCCCAGCTCCCCAATCAGATGAATTCCCAAAATGGTAGGCTTATTGAGTCAGTGATCTGGCAACTCTCACCCATACAAATAAAAGGACCACCTTCATAGGCAGAAGTTTACAAGTCACTCAAGATTCAGGTCATGTCACCTATGGTCATCCTAGTGAATGTAAATCTTTATTATGAACAGGTTTATATAATGAGACTAGTCATTTCGTGGTCCGGTCTTATTCAAACTCATTTGCATCGAACACCTCTGCTCACATGTCTCCACATGAATAATCTAGATCAGATCATTTGTAGTACTTTACAATAATTGTAACACATACAAAGCGAGTCGTATTCGTAGTGTGTCACTATGATAAGGTATCCAACCTTATTCATCTACTAAAGACCATTTAGATTACCACTCAAACATGATCCACTTGTATATCTCTACATATATGTTTAAGTTACAGATGATAACCTTGGATGTTAGTTTATTGGTTTTTAGGTTTAATGCTACTAAATGTCAAATAAAACATCTCATATTTTATTAAATAAATGAATTATTTATACATTACAATTACAAACTACAGGACCCAACAAGATTTAGGGCATCAATCCCAACACCATTTTGCTAAGGTATACCAGAAGCTGAGAGTTGGGACTAGATTCCATCTTCTATCATATAGTCTTGGAATTTTCTAACCATATACTCTCTGCCTCAATTGGATCGAAGTGTTTTAATAGTTTTACCTAATAGGTTTTCAACCCCAACCTTAACCTTCTTCAATTTTTCAAGAGCTTCAAACTTATGCCCCATTAAGTATAAGTAACCATACCTTGAATAATCATCTATAAAAGAGATGAAATATTTATATCCTCCTCGAGCATTTATATTAATTGTACCATAGAGATCCGAATGTGTTAACTATAAGGGTTCTTTAGCCCTACAACTTTTTCCACTAAAAGACCTTTTAGTCATTTGTCCTTCAAAACACGATTCGCATGGTGGTGATGAATCATCTTCTAATTCATTCAGAAGTTCATTCTGCTTGATCCTGTTGAGGTTTATGTGACCTAGTCTTAAGTACCAAAGATAGGCGTTGTTACTTTTAGGAGAAATGTGTTGCCTTTTACTTTGAGTTTTAGTAGTTTTAAACATCTCATGATTCAAGATTGCTTTTTTTTCGTTTGGTCTTAATACATATAAGTTATCTTCTATATTAATGAGATTACCACTTTAATTAATTAATTAAAATATGTTAAGAACATAATTTACTGATGGGGTGTATGTTATTCAGTTATTAATGTCTTTACCTGATAGTTGAGAGACCATGAAAACTGTAATGTCTGATTTGATTGGGGATAACACATTAAAATGTTTAGGAATTCTTTATTTAGTTATATCTGAAGAAATTCATAAGAACGACAGTACTAAAGAATTTGTTATAGGTTCAGCTTTAGAAATGACTAAAGATAAAGGCAAGATAGACTCTGAAAATGATAGGTCGAGTAACAATAGTAAAAAGTGGAAGCATAGAAATAAGGAGATAAAGTGTTTTTACTGTCGTAAGAAATGTCACTTCAAAAATCAGTGTAAGAAATTAGAAGAGGATCAGAAAAGAAAACAAGAGGTAAATTTGGTTGAAACTGAAGGATAAACGATAAATCTGGTTGAAACTGACGGAAAAATAATTAGTGATGTTTATATCTGTGTTGAGAGTAACATAGAAAATAATAGCCACTCATCTGAATGGACAATTGATAGTGCAACTTTCAAACACATGGCTTCAGATAGAAGTCCATTCATATCTTTCACATGAGGAAATCGTGACCTAGTGAGAATGAGGAATAGAAGAGTTTTCAATATCGTTGGGATTGGGAACATTAATCTGAAGACAAAGTTAGGAGAAAAGTTAGTACTATGAGATGTCAGGTTTGTGCCTAGGATAAAAATAAATCTAATCTCCATTGGAAAGTTAGATGATGAGGATCAAAGTGGAAGGCCAAAACAGTTGATAAGGTCAAAGATAAAGTCTCCAGCTTAGCAGTAGGTTTGAAGGAAGGAGTCAAATCATTTGTAAAATATATCTTCTTCAAGAACATGTGTTTAGGATTGAAAAAGATGTCAGTTGACACCACTCAGCTGAAATGGGAGTATATGACTGTCCTTATGTTTGGACGACAGTTCCACGTAACTTGCTTATACCTAGGACAAGCACAAATGAGCTACAATCATTTTCTGATGGTTTCTTGTTTGTTACTTTGTTGATTTTACAGGTTTTATGTTGAACTTTGGAGTTTGCCAAGAAGATCAGAGTTAACCGTTGTAGTAGGAGTATAGTCTTATTGCCAAGATATTATGTTTTATTATAATGGGAGACAAGTTCGTTATTTTATCTTCAAGTGAGAGAATGTTGGAATTCTGGAGAAAAAACTCCATAAAGACCAATCAAGAAGCTACACACATATGTTATACATACAAATTGGAGAAGGAATTTTCAATGTTGCAGCTTGGCCCATGTGTGTTACGTTTAGAGCTGCATATACGCGCACGTGTGTGTGTTTAATTGAGAGAAGTTTCTTTAGAGGGCTGCAAATTAAAAACAGCGGCAAGTTTTTTTTTGAAGTGATCAAGGCAAATGCATGTGGCACCTCAAAAAATTGGCTGTGACCGTCGACAGCTTGGGGGTTTTGACTTTTAGTGTTTATTGGTGCGACGGTAATTAATTTGAGAGAATTTAGTAAGTATTCTCTTGGTTTTCAACTTTTTCTCTTTTATTGTTAATTTCCAAAATATCAAGTTGTGGGTTAGGGAATTAAATATTTCGTATTGGACTATTTGGAAGAGATTTGTATCACGAATTTGTAACTTTTTTGCAATCTTCATCATAGTAAAACCTGCAGTTATAGAAGATTAGATGTAGTCTCCAATTTGGGACAAACTAGTATATTTCTTGTGTCGTTTTATTTTTCCTTTATCTTTATTATTTGATAATTTTATGATTGATAACATTTTTTGGCACTAACTTGTGGAAGTGAAAATTTTATTATTCCACATTTAATCTATATCTCAATATAAATTCCCAATAATGAAGTCTTGATTGAGAATCATCCTTTTTGATGATCATTTATTATAATATCGTAGTTATCTTTATTTTGCTAATCTCTTTGTACTATGGAAAAAACTAATAATTTTGTTCTTATTTATGAAAGTTGAATATGACAAGGTTGTAATCGACAATTTTGAAAGTTAGGGACAGAAACATTGTAATTTACTTTTTTTTAAAAAAAAAAACAATAAGCTTTCCCAATTTCTCATAATCCAAAAGTAAGCTCAATACGAAAAAAACAAACTTCTGAGTTTAGGTTTATCTAGTCCAATACTTTGAAAGTTTCTAATCTTATCTTCTAACTTTTTTTTTAGTGGATTCTTGAATTTGAAAAAGTATCAAATAAGTAATAAACTTTTAATTTTGTGTCAAATAGATATCATTAACTTATCTAATATTTTTTAAAATACACGGATCTACTAAACATGAGATCGAAAGATTAACCTCTTATTAGACATAAATTAACTGTATTTTAGATAGATCAATTAGTTTTTAAATTTTCGATTATGTCAAAGAACCTATTAAACATAAAATTGAAAGATAAAAATATCTTTTATATATTTTTAAAATTCAATGACTCTACATACTAGATACAAATTAAAAATTATATGACTTATTATACATCTTTTAAAGTCAAAACCAAATAATTTAATCAAAAGAAATATATTCACATCCTCATCCATTCTCTACTTATCGTCGTCTTTACGGTTTCTTTTTCCTAATGATGTCCTTAGTATTGTGACTTTTATCAAAATATCCGGAAAAAAAAAAAAAAACTTTATAAATTTATGTTATTTATAGATATAACCTCACTGTCATCTACATCTACTTTTCCAACTTGCAAATAACAATAAGAATTTAATAAATGTCTAATATCATCCTAACTTGATTATTTTATGCAAATATAATTTGAATCTTCCAAATCAAAACAAACAAATATTGATTATAAAAAAAACAATGAAGTAATTCATCCAGAAGAACAATACAAGAACAAAGGCAAGGCAACCAATCAAAGCATTCACCAACTCTTATTGTTTTTATGTATAAAAATAATGCAAAAAGAAAAAGCCACCCATGTGCTTAAATTAAATTAATAATTACAATAATAAGCATATATATTAATGACATGTGGCTTGATGAAAAATTGCTGGTAACTCACTAGACATAATAGAATTTTCTAAATCATAATTAAAGAGGAAAAGCAAAAGAAAGGAAAGGAATATGAATGATTGTATGTAGAGGATGATGATTTAATGCAAAATGCATTTCTTAAATACATTCTTTTTTTTTTTTTTTTCTCTCCCTCTCTCTCACACATGCTCTCCATTTTATGACTTATTTAAATATATTAATAACATTAACGACTAATTAAAATATTTATCATTGATTAGAATATTAGAGGTTGGAATTCCTACTTACACATATTTATTTCAAAAACTAATCATACAAATAATTTTTTATGTGAAGTATTTTCTTTTAACAATATGGTTACAAAAATTGAGATTACATTGTAGATTTTGTATTTATAATTTTATATACACATGTTTTTACATATAGAAAAATGAATCAAAATATTTATAAATATAATAAAATTTTACTATCTATCATGATAGTCCACAATAGATTATTATTATTTGTAAAATATTTCAGCAATTTCGTCATTTAAAATAATTTTTCTTTTATTTATTACTATTTATTCATTGGACTTTAGAAAGTCAATTTTATGTTGCTCTGTCACGTGTTCAATTTGGGTCCATAAATATTTACGGTGTACATTTTAGTAATTTTGATTTCGTAATATTTAAAATGTTTTTAGTACATGGATATTCATCAAATTCTTTTTTGGATCATTTCTACCTTGTTTTTTTCTATCTAATATTCATTTGCTCAATGTGCGTCTTTAACTATTTTTTTAATACATTTTTTAAATTCTTTTATGTACTTGATGTTATTTTATATTATTTTACTAGTAATAAATTTAAGTTGATTAGTATATGCAAAATTTAGTCATAATTTAAAAAACTACATTAAAATAAATTAAAATTACTAATTTTAGAAATACTTGTTATTGATTATTGAATTAAAATGCTTAGTTGATTATTAATTAATTAAATTTTCATAATGGTAAGATGAGGAAAACTCAATTAATTGGCATTAAATTTATACTACCAACTTTGAAGTTAGAGATTTAATTTCCTCACTCCATATATTTTCAAAAGAAAAAAAAAAATCAATGCTCTGATTTTAAACTAAAGTTTAGTTAATTAATTTACTGAAATTCTATAAGAATGTCATGGTAATGGAATAAATATATAACTTTTATCCATAATGTTCTTAATCTATGGACAACTATAAAGTAAACTAAGCGACCCAAAATTCTATATTTCTAGGATTTAACTTATTAGAAATTTGTACTTAAAAAAAAAAAAAAAACTTATTGGAAATTTAGAACGGTAAACTATTCTAAATTGTCCCTCTCAACTTTTTTTCTTTTCTTTTCTTTTTTTTTTAAATAAAATGTCTCTCTTAACATATTCAAAAATATTGTCGTCTCAAATGGGGAAAGCCGGTCTATTTCAATAATTTTCACGATGGACATTTTTCTAAAAAGAAATAATGTAAAATATTTAATTTATTTAAATTAAAAGAAAATGAAAAACCATTCCACCCAAAAAGGTTGAGTTTGTTTTCATAAGTTTTTAATTATTAATATTACGTTACCATTAGTGATATTTTTAAAATATTATTTTGGTCTTCTATTTTTCTTTTTTAAATGTGACTTTTTTTTTTCTAATCAATACTTTATGTCTTCAATATTTTTTTTTTCTAATTAACTTTTCTTTAAAAAAAAAATGGTATCTATGAGATTTTGCTCTATAAATTTTAAAACATTAAAATAACATGTTGGTCTTTACACTTTTCAATTTTAGTAGATATTTTTAATTATTCAATTTCAGTCAATAAATTTCAATAAATCATTAAATTTAGTCATTCAAAGTTGTTTTTTACCGCTAAAATAATTATAATAATTTTCATGTCATGGAATACAATATTTGAATAATTTTATAGTAAAAAGGCTATGACAAATAACAAAAGTTTTTTTCTTTTTTTTTTGGTTAAGAAAATCAACAATAAACAATGTTAAATTTATGATTTATTGAAAGTACATGAACTAAAATTGGATAAACTTAAAGTATAGGGGTTAAAGTTGTGTTAACCATTTTGAAAAGATATTCTCATTTATTGTTTTTTTAGTTAAGATTACTAGGGAAAAAATATATTTTAGTCCATAGGTCTTAGGTCTAGTTTTCATTTGATTCATAGGTTTTAGAATGTTACTCTTTTAGTCATTAAATTTTGAGTTTGATTTCATTTAATCCCTAAGGTTCAAAAAGTTACAATTTTAGTTTTAAGATTTGAATCTCTCTCTCTCTCTTTTTTTCTTTTTGATTATATTTCAAAATTTTCACTTTTAACTCTAATTTTTTACTACTCAGTTTCAGTCGTTGGGCTTAATGTCTATTAATTAACTAAAAATAATTAAAAAGTCAAATTTTAAAACAAACTTTACTAGTGTTGAAAAACTAATGACGCTTAATTAATTGTAATTCAATTCTTTTAAATTAATTAATAGACATAATCACTAAAGATTGTAACCGAGAGTATTTAGTGAAAAATCTAGGTTAAAAAGTATAAATGTTAAAACTTAGGGGCTAAATTGAAATAAAACTCAAAACTCAAGAGTAAAATTGTAACATTTTAAAACTTAGAGATGGAATTGAAATCAAACTTAAAACTTAATGACTAATGTTGCGTTTGATAACTATTTGATTTTTTTAAAATTAAACATATTTTTCCTCAAATTTTTATTATGATTTTACATATTTCTTATGTAAAAGTTTTGAATTCTTAACCAAATTTCAAAAACAAAAAACTACTTTTTTTTAGTTTCCAAAACTTGGTTTGGTTTTTGTAAATATCGTAAAAAGTATACAACAAAAACAATAAACGAATAATTATCAAATGAGACTCGAATGAATGACATTTTGAAAGTTAGAGGTCAAATAAAAACTAGACTCAAAACTTAGGAACCAAAAAAGTATTTATCTTAAGTTATTATTATAGGTTAAATTACAAGTTTTGCGTTCATGGAAGTGTCTAATAGGTCGGTTACTTTGAAAAGTACTTAATAGATTATTACTTTTAACTTTGTATTTAATAAAACATTTAAGCACCTTTTAGTAACCATTTAGTTTTTTGTTTTTTATTTTTAAAAATTAAGCTATAGACACTACTCTCACCTCTAAATTTATTCCCTTGTTATCTACTTTTTACCAATTGTTTTAAAAAAACCAAGTTAAGTTTTGAAAACTAAAAAGTTAGTTTTTTGTTTTTTTGCTTTTGGATTTGGCTAATAATTCAACCATTGTATTCTAGAAACATGCAAATCACCTAGAAACATACAAATCACCTTAAAAAGAATAGGGAGTAAATAAGCTTAATTTTCAAGAATAAAACAATAAAAAAAAAAAAACAAAAACAAAAGGATTATCAATATGGGCTTTAACTTTTAAAATGTCAAATATGTCCATAAACTTTCAAAATTGTGTATAATAGGTTGTTGATATATTTGTTTTTTTTATATATAATTATTGAATCAATTAGTGAGCACCGAACATTGAACTTTCAATTTTGTGACAATGAGTTGAAATATTTAAAAAATTCAATAAGTCGAAGTTCAATTATATATAAAATAAAAAATTCAATGGCTTATTAGACACAAGATAATAGTAAATCTATATCCATATATTAGACAAAATATTTTAGAATTCAACAATTGATTAGACATTGTTTTTTAAAGTTCAAATACCGTTGGGCACAAATTTTAATAATTTAAGAAGTAAACTTGTAATTCAGTATTATTATTTTACCAAATTTGATGTTTTTAAAGAAAAAGAAAAAAAGAGACAAAAATGATATTGCAAGGTATTTTGTAATTTAAAACTGTACCATAGATGTATGATGTATGATGTAAACACACACATGTCGTTATAGTTTGTTCGCGAAACAATGGATATGGACCTTATATCGTACCCAAGGCGATTTGCCAGCTAATTTTATATAGTTTCTCTATTTATTATTTCTTCCATTTAAATTAATTCATTTTACAATTTTGCCCTCATATTTCTCTGCAAATTACAGTCCTTAGAGAGATTTTGAAATGTTAGGCTTTGAATATAAGATAAAGACTTTTTACAAATTACAATTTAGATTTTTGTAAAAATATCCATTTATACTTATGAACTTTGAAAGTTATATTAATTTAAACGAAATTTGTATCAGATAATAGAATTAGAAAAACAATTTGAAAATATAGTACATGGTTAGAATATTTGCAAATACGGAATACTTTCACCGATCAAGTAGTAAATTTTTTGGAAATTCCAATTCTACCTTTAGTGCACGATCTTCTCGCGACTGTCTTTAATGATTCTTCTTATCACCTCTTCATCATGTCCTTCAATGGAAGATTCATCAAAGCTGTAGACTGTTTTCTGGCATAAAATCGATAAAGCAAAACTAAAAAACCTTCAACGTCCATAGACGTAGAAGAGAAAAGCTTTGAAATAATGCACTAGAAATAAATTCACCATTGTTGGAGCTCCACTACTCTCAGGTTTGCAAATTCCAATCTTCTTCAACTTCATTTTTCTTCCCAAACAAATTTGGGTGGTGCGAAGTTGGGTTAGTCATTGAACAGAGGTTGTAGATTTAAACAAGTGGGAAGTCGCTAAACTGGTAGCGAATCAGAGTTGAAACTTTCTTTTAACAGAGGAGATGGGTTTTAGGGTTTAGATTGGAGAGACTCAAGGGTTTTACTTTCGTGATATTTCGCAAATTCAAAGATATCACTGATAGTAGTTATCAATGATAGCAACTGATAGCAACTATCGTTGATAACAACTGATAGAATAGTGATAACTGCTATCAGTTCCTAACACTTATAATTGTTGTCAGCGATAACTTTCAATTTGGGAAATGTGCTATCAGTTACTATCACTAATAATTGTTATCAGTGATCCTGCTATCCGTGAATATCATTGATAGTTGTTATAAGTGAATATCACTTATAGCAACTTTCGGTGATAGCATCTAATAGCATATTTTTTAAATTGAAAGTAATCATTAATAGCAACTATCGGTGATATTCACTTATCACCTATAATAACTATCAGTAATATTCATTGATAACAATTATCAGACAGCAACATCACTGATAGCAATTGTTAGTGAAGCAACTAATAGCAAATTTCTCAAATTGAAATATAGCACTGATAGCAACTATAAGAGTTACAGTTGCTATTAATGATAACTTTCAATTTGAGAAAACTTGGAAGAAGCGCACGTTGCTAGGCATGGTTTTTTTTTTTAAATCTTTTTTCATTTTTTTGTTCTATATATGCAATTATTTTTCCCTTGTTTTATGAATTCTAATATTTATGGACTCGTGGCTATCTGTGCAAGTAGCCATAATTTAAACCATTAGAATAATATTTAAGTGCATCTCAAAATGCAACTTTATGCATCTATTCTCATTACACATATAAAAAATGAATTAAAATGTTTTTAAAAAATAACAAAAAACTGTAATATGTCAAATTATGATTGGATAATTTGGTAAGATGCACAAAGATATGTGTGGCTAGAATGCACTTAAGTATTTTATTGAAACTAATAAGGGTAGTTTTTTGGTCTAATCGTGCATCCCCTTCAAGAAAAAAAGGGAAAACAATATACAAATCGTTATTTAAAAAAAGAAAAATTGTCACATGGCAACTTATGATTGAATATTTTGGTGGCCTACAATAAAATAGATGCAACTTGGGATGCACCCAAGTATTTTTCAAGTAATAATTGTACTAATTTGAACTTTGAGCTGTCACAAGTGAATCAATTTACTCACTCCTTCATATTTAGTTTAAAAAATATCGTGTGAAACTTGTAATTTTTTCAAATCATTAATGGTCGTAAATGAATCAATTTAGATCATTGATTAACACTGCATTTAAAAGTTGTCAATGCATCAATTCTTACATGAGCGTAGACTTCTTCAAAAATTTGATAACAAAACGAACTCTTAGAATTTATGCATAGACTATTTTCGAATAAAATAATTATTGAAAGTCTAAATCTATTTATTTATAAAAATGTAGAGATTTAATTGATATAATTATATTTTTCACCAAATATTTATCTAAACAAAACATAATGGAGGATATAATATTAACTAAAGTTTATTGTTTAATTTGATATAATTATTACTTCATGACTTTTAATTGATACAACCCTTACACTGTTGATTATATTCATTTTTTTATAAGAATATTGCAAATTATATTCTAGTATTTAGGTAGATTGTTTTGTTATCATAATTAAATCAAATTTGTCATTATGAGCATAGTTGAATTAGTATAAATATGTATTTGATATCAAATAATCCAAGATAAAATCAAATCTCAAATTACAAACGATGTATATTAGTTTATTCTTAAAACGGGACAATTATAAACGATTATATTATTCTTTTAGTAAATTATAAATTAATTTAAATAATTTGTGAACATATAACATAAATTTTGCATAACTATTATTTTACAGCATTCTATCATTTACTCCTAAAAACATAATGTAATTTATCCCATAATATATATATATATATATACACACACACACAAAAGAAGTTAATGAATTTAATTATAACATGTAATTCTTATTTACTAAAACTTATCTTCATTTTTAGTAGAATTATGCATTATTCAACTTTCAAACTTCAAATCAGAAAGCACATAGAGCATAACTTAATTCTATTGTCAGTCACACAATTCAAAAATGGTATTGAAAAATAAATCTACCAAACACCTTAGGATTCAGTAAATCTTTTTTTTTTAAAAAAAATGGTTTGATTTTTTTTCTTTTTATTTTTAAATAGGTTTAAATTGCATAAAGATTTTAAAGTTGAATTTGGTCATTCTCGTTGTGGGTCCAAACAATTATTTTATTGCTTGATTTCTGTTTATCTTGGCTCATGTTGGTCCTTTCATTCCTTTTACTAAGTTTTGTTTTAAAAATTATGTTTATTTTTTCGTCATTTTTCAATTACGTTTTCATCTTTGAAATATTAAATTATTATTGAAATTCTAAAAACAAAATAAGTTTAGTTTTTAAGAATTTATTTGTGATAGTATTGATGAAAGTTGATAATAAAATATAGACAAATTTATAGATAAGAATAGTATTCATAAACTTAATTTTTGAAAACCACAAATAAAAAAATCAAATAGTAAATGAACAACAACAATTATTTAAAAACTAAAAACCATGTATAAAACCAACATCAGTGATTAAGAAACATTCAAACCTATCTACAACATATTTGTATTGAATATTCTCATCCTTTCTAGCATATTCTAAACTGCCAACAATGTTTAAGTGTTTAATAAGTATATACTCATTACTATTTCAAAGATACTTTGATCTCCCTCTCAATAATCATTGAACTAAAAAATGACATACTTAAGATAACTCTCTAATCAATTATGGCAAATATCAACAACAAATTATTGTTTGGTACAATATAATCGACAATTTAGTACCCGTATATGTAGTAGAGGGAAACTAATAATTATATAATATATTTGGAATTTAGAATGAAACTGCCACATTAAATAATCTTCCATAATAAAGTTCATCTCCAATTTCTAATTGATCTTTGTTTTGTAGAGCGTCATAAATAATTGTGTTTTAGAAGAAACTTTGCAGCAAGTTTGTTGCTTGCTTTATTCTCACCCCAACTCACCTCAACTTTTCCTTCTTCTCATATTTTTAATGGTTCTACCCATCAATAATTGTCACATTTCAAGAACTGACCTCAGATTCCGAAAACCATTTCCAATGACAACTCCGAAGACCAACTTCGAGCTCCGACAACCACCTCCGATGACAATTTTTGACGACGATATCCGAACTTCGACAACCACCTATGATGACAGTTTTGGTGACCAACTCCGAGCTTCGACAACCTTTGTACGACCAACTCTGATAATCAATTATGGCATTCGACAACCACCTCCGGTGACCCAACTCTGACGACCACCTTCACGCTACTAACTTTGATGCTCGATTGGCTCCAACAACAAACTTTGATGAACAACTCCAATGAAAATCACTTTCAATGATCACCTTTGAGCGAGCAACTCCGACGACCAACTTGGAGCTTTGACAACCACCTTTGACGACAAACTCCGACAACCAACTCTAACACCCCCTGCATGCGACTAATTTCGGACTCCGACAATCACCTTCGACTACAATCTCCAGTGAAAATCATCTTCGATGATCAATTTTGACGACCACTTTCGTCCGACCAACTTCGAGATTCGAAAACCACCTCTAGTGACAAACTTCAACAACTAACTCCAATACACATTCATGCAACCAACTTTAGGCTACGACAACTATCTCTGACTACAATCCAACAAAAATCATATTCGATAATCAACTTCAACAACCATGTCCGCTATTATAAGACTGATGACTTTTAAAGTATGTTGTACGGTTCTGTTAAAGTATGTTGTAAGGTTGTTGATTATATAAAAAATATTATTTTGTCTATATTAAGTGCAATATTTATACGTAAAAATTTGTAAAAAAATATTTTTATTTAATTGAATTCACATCTCAAATGAGTGTTAAGAATATTTAGATGAAAAGTATGTAACATATAATAAAAAATACCATAAAATGAAAAAAAAAAATGGAACATTTTCCAGCAAAAATTAATAACAAATAGAGACTTGTTTTTTTGATGATACTCCAAATTTAGAGGAAATAAAAATGAAATTGTTGAAGAAATGTGGGGACATTTCATTGGTTGTTACGATGATGAGGGAGATTTAACTAAAAAATCACGACATAGTAAAAATAGAAGAAGAAGAAAAAGAAGAAGATGATAATGAAATTCATCGGAAGAAAATTAGCTAGAATCAAAAGTTTTGATTTCGCTTTTTCATACATCTTATTTCAACTCTACGCTCCAAACAACTATTTATTATAGTTTTTGTCATCAAATGGATGGATATTCCCTTAAAAAGAGTTTTTTTTTCTTATTAAAAAAAACAAACCCTCCACTTTTCACAACCTCAATCTCTTCTTTCTACTAGCAGCGGTGGCCGGTGACATAAATGGGAGAAGAAAGAGATGCCGTAAAAACGGGATAAAGATTTTACAAAATATGAAAAAGGGAGAAAATTTCAGTAATTTTTGTGATTTGCAGCAATTAGTCAAAACGTGAACGGTGTATGCGATTTATCTACCCTATGTCTAGAATTAGTTTGGAAGCTACCCTATTTTTGTATTTTGTTTTTGAATTACATTATTTTTTTTTAAAAAAAATTCCCTCATTCACTTATTGGATACAAATTAGTAAAATTTTATGATTTCTTTCTCATACATCCAACAAAGTGTAAAAGTACTTAAACAGTTTTATGATAACATCCTGTGATCTTCGACCCATCATAAGGACTCAAAATTTAGAGGTTCTAAATTGAAAAAAAGTTCTTAACCAAAAAAAAAAAAGAAAGAAAGAAAGAAAGAAAGAAAGAAAGAAAAGAAAAGAAAACTTCTTCAATAATGTGTGCGTGCTTGTGAATGTATAGAAGTTGACCAAACTTTTCTTTCTTCGTCAATTCTTCACCTTTCATTTTTCTCTCCTCTTCAATCAAGAAAAACTCTTCCAATTCCTTCTTTTGTCAATTTCCATGACTAAACTAAATATTAAACCTTTTAATCTTCTCTCTTATCATATTAAAAAAAAAAAACTTATTTATCCCATTCTAGTTTCAACCTTTCTTCAATTATATTATACTTAACTAGTAATATGTGAACAAGTTGATTGGCCATTTTTCTTCACAAGAGTTTAAATGATGACACTTTTTAAATAAAATATCATTGTTATATAGTTATTTGGTGACATTTTTTAGTTTCATAAAAAAAAAGCCATTTTGGAGTTTTATTAACAATATTCTTGTGTAGGTAGAGAACCGGTATTTTTGGAATTCTTTCGCCCCCATATCTCCACATGGGAAGGACACGGAGACTTGAAAAAAGGGGATCCAATCAACTTGTTCTGACCTAGGATAATAAGCTCATAAGCTTATTGAGTTATTATTATTTTTCTTTTGTAAAAAACAATCGTATAATTTGATGAAATTTGATATTATAGAATTTTGTCTTTGTTATAAAATATTTTAGGACCCCATTTTGAAAAGTATCAAAAGGCTCATCTCATTTGGGATGGGCCTCACTCTATTGCTTCAATGTTTCTCATGCATGCAAAAATTTTGAAGTAAACTATTTACAAACTATGCTAAAATAAACCAACTTTACTACGTAAATAACTTTCATAGAGTGAAAATTCAATTAACTTAAAATCTTAGTTTGGGATCCCCTAAAACATAAGTTTAAAACTAGGAAAAAAAAATTAAAGACTCTAAACATTTAACTACCGACAAAATACATGAAAATATGTATGGAAGTCTGGCTAGTCCCATTGGCACAATCATATAATCTTCTTGTCATTTGTCAGTTTTTCCTTGCTCTTACCTGAAAAACCTAACAAAATAAAGGATGAGTATAAAATAATTTAGTAAGTGGCCCCATTACTGGGATCAAACTATGTAATCACATATAGTGAGTGCTTTGAGATCAGTGGGACATGCATACTCTAATTGTTTCTAGATGGCCATGTAAGTGGATAATCTGTCCCGTCCTATCACGCATGTCTAGTGGCTTAAACGCGCACTGTCATAACGTGGAAATGAACTTATCGATCCACAATATCATACATGAAAATGAATCCATTGGTTCACGACATCATAACATGGAAGTGAACTTGTAGTCTCACAATATCATAACATGGTGGTGAATCCGTCAGTCCATGGAGCTATAACATGGTAGTTAAGTTGTCGGTCCAAGGAGCTGTAACATGATGAACCTGTCAGTCCATGGGAGCTATAACATGGATGTGATAGAAGGGTAGATTATCACTACCTAATTAACATGCAACATTCATATCATCAATGGTCCCACACTATAAATCTTACATATCGACTAGTTTAGTCATTTTCATAATATTCATTCCTATCATGAATCATATTGTCGTCATAACAAATAGAAATTGCTCATAAAATTAAGCATGCTAATGACAATCTTTTTAGCCACACAAAACATAACAACATATCTCATTCATCCCTTAACATGCTTTTACAACTTAACCAACAAAATCTCATCATCTTTAACTAGGCGTCTGGCTTGAGGGTGTTCTAGTAATAGAGCCACTTGCCTTGAGAATAAGCCCAAACGTTGAAAGCAACCAAATTCCTTTTTATCTTGAATAAAAAGTCTTCTTGAATCAACCCCTGATATGAATTGGAATTAACTTAGATTTGTAGGGCTTAAACCAAATGTAAAACTCATGTCTCCAAGAGAACTTATCTAAATATAGCTTGACCCATGATTGATTTCCAACTTTTCTCAATAATTCAAACCAAATTCATCAAGAAGGAATTCAGACATCGTCGGACAACACGATAACACTTCCAAATTTTATCCATTAAATTTTAAATTGAATTATCTTAATCCAATAATCCATTATGATTACTCAGACAATTCAAATTTTTGAACAAACAACTATCCATTTACTAGAAAATGCGACTAAAGTTCTACGTTAACTAAAACAATGTAAGGTGGTGATTATGTATGTCTAAAAAATAAATTTAGGTCAATATGTAAAATTTTATTGTTCGTAACTAGTAGTATCAAAGCTATACCCTTGATTTAGTTGTGGTGGTGTGCTTCCATAAATAAGAGTTAGATTTGGTTACAAATGATTATTTTCAAAGAAAACACACAAAGAGGACTATTTGAGAAGCATACCAAATATTTTTGAAAGTTTTGAGGATAAACTTTTTAATTTAACCTTAAAAAATGGGTGGTTTTCGATTTCAAAATTTAAATTGAAATTCAAAAAAATTGAACGTAGTGGCAAAGATTGTAATTAATAAAACTGTAGGAGGTCAATTAGGTCATAGCGTTCTTTAAAAACCCAAAAGATCTTGCCTCTTTACTCCTCTGTCTTCCCTTGTCGCTCGGCTTCTCAGCCAAGCAGATATAAAGCCCCTCTTTCTCTCTCACTCACAATTCTGGATCCCTAAATCTAGGGCTTCTTTACTCTGAGGTAAGTCTTCAATTCCACGAATTTCTCGCCTTTCTTTTTGTTTCGGATTAATTTTCCAAGTTCTTTCCTTATCTGTTCTTACTCCGTGATTTTCCCTTACTCTTTAACTCCACCTGTGTTAATTTCGCATTCAATCATCTCTTAATTGTCATTTCCCGATCTCGTTTTTTTTTTTTTTTCCTTTTTGTGTGTGTGTGTTCTGGGTCTTGTTTGTTTGTTTATCTTTTGAACTCTGACGTTTGTATGTTGTGGGTTTGTCTTTGGAAGCTACGTTGTATTTGTGGTGAATTCTTAATTCCCAGATTTAGAGTTGTGTATTGCATGGAAGGGGATTTCGTATTTCTTGACTGTGTTTTTTGTTTGAAGGGAATCTGGAATTGTGTAAAGGAATGAGAAATGTTTTGATACGAGGAATGAAATGTTCCTATGTCTACTTGAGGTCATGTTTGACTTTGTTTTGAATTGTGAATTGGAGATGGGTTTTCTTTTTTTCCCTTTGGTTATTTTAGATGTTTTTTATATTTATTATTTTTATTTCGTTTGGCTGAAATAGAGTGGTTTTGATCTGGGTACCTTCAAATGGTGTTTCTAGAACTGTTTTCAGCTGCATGTTTATCATTGAAATTTCTGCCTTTTGTTGGGGATGATATTCTGTTCTGGAAATGAACTCTTGAGAGTTGTTTTCTGGTTTATACTAGGTTGTTAATTAGTGCAATGGGAGTTTTCCATGTCTCACTTGTGTTTGATGTAGCTACGAAGTTTCAGTTGGGATTCATTTTGCTTCTCAAGGATTGGTTTTGAGAAATGGATCCATTGCCTTCGTTTGTTCCCCTCTAATAACCAAACTCATCTTGTTCATCCCCCCCCCCCCAAAAAAAAAAAAAAAAAAAAAAAGAAGAAGATAATTAGTGGTTCTACACCTCAGTACTGCTGCCACTAGGTTGTTGTTATAATCATTGTTTCAATATGAGTTAGTATTTAATTATTTAATCGTTCAGATATTTTTACTCATCTCTCTCTCTCTCTCTGTGGCTGATTAGATTTGACTTATTTTTGTTTTCCTCATTATGTGTAAAGGGATCTTTGTTCGTTTATCGGGATCACAATCAAGTACTGCAAGATGGATGGTTCATATAGCTTTTGGCAATTGGGCGATGAGCTGCGAGGTCAGACGAAAGTCTCTGAGGATCATAAATGGTTATGGGCTGCATCTAAACTGGCTGAGCAGACAAGATCAAAGGGGGAGCGCCTCAATAACCTTGATTTTTCAAAGAGCGCTCTTGATGCACGGCCAAGGGAAAAGTTTGGTTTTCAGGAAGATAACAAATTTGAAAGCTTCAACTTTAACATGTTGAGCTTGGATTCAAAAATGACCGACCCTGTTAACAAAAGTTCATTAAGGAATGGAATTTACAACATGAGTGCAGTTTATGGCAAAAACAATACAAATGTTGCTGGAAATCTGCCCGGTACCAAGTACAGTGGCAATGACTATGTCAACAAAGATCTTACCAATTACAGCAGTACCAACAATAACGTTGGCGAAAATGCGAACTCCATCAATGCAATTGACAAAAGATTCAAGACATTGCCAGCAACAGAGACACTGCCCAGAAATGAAGTGCTTGGTGGATACATCTTTGTCTGTAACAATGATACCATGCAGGAAGATTTAAAGAGACAACTTTTTGGTAATTGTGCTTTTCCCCTGTTTATTTTTTCTAACATTGGAAACAGAATGAAGGAGCAACTCTTATTATGCTGCATATCTCCTATTTTCATTTTGTTTACTGTGTGATTATGAAGATGAAAGGTTGGAATTTCTGAACTAATTTGCTTGGAAGAATTTTATCACGTTTCACTCATTAAATCAAAATGAATGATTAGAACTTTATATTCAAAAAATCAAACCTGTAATAGCTGTGGCTAGGTTATGGGAAATAGTTTGCGGCACAATCTCATATGCTTTATTCTTTGTGTGTTTTGCAGGTTTGCCACCAAGATATCGGGATTCAGTGCGTGCAATAACTCCGGGCTTGCCTCTGTTTCTCTATAACTACACCACCCATCAGTTACATGGCATTTTTGAGGTCTGTTATCTTTACTTTTCCAGTTTCTTACATCAAGTCAAACATCTTGTTATTGTATACTATATCTGTGTTTACAATTATGTGTGATTACTGATAAAGAACATACCAATAGCCATTATGACATGTCTGATACGATCATGTCAAAATGGCTCAGTTCGAAGTTTCTCTTTTTATTTCTTATATTTACAGTATCATTAATGCCATGCCAATAAGATAGTAGATGTTATATATTATTTGTTACTGAAGAATCTTTAATTGTTAATATTTTTGGACATTGAAACTCATACAAGGGAAAAGTGAAATATTGATTGAAGTTCGTTCTTTTTGGGAGTAGTTGTTTGGTAACTGGATTTGAATTCTGCTACTTATTTTGTTTCACGATTGGCTACTGCAGGCAGCAAGTTTTGGGGGCTCCAACATCGATCCAACTGCTTGGGAAGACAAGAAATGTAAAGGTGAATCCAGGTTTCCAGCTCAGGTAGTGTCTCATCTGCAGTATTCCATTTTCTCGACCAGCTGTTCAGGAGGCCAATAATTTGCTAATAGAAGTCTCTCTTTTTCCCAAATTAATAGGTAAGGATCCGCATTAGAAAACTCTGCAGGGCACTAGAAGAAGATTCCTTCAGGCCAGTCTTGCACCACTATGATGGTCCAAAATTCCGTCTTGAATTATCAATCCCAGAGGTACTGCAACATTCCCCCCTCCAATCGTGTCGTCTTCTCCGTTCTCTCCATTTAACTTTCTTTCCCCCTCCCCTTGTATGTTTCAAATACTTATTCTGTATAAGTTTTGTTTGGTGGTGGTGCAGACATTGGATCTTCTAGACCTGTGTGAGCAGGCGGGTTCAGCATCATAAGTTAATCAACAATGACAAGCTTATGCATCACAGAAAATGGCAAATGAAGAGGGCTCAATGGTTTCTGTCCGCTAAGGCTAAGACACAGACTTTCCAAAGAGCGCAAGCTTGGGATAGTCTGATCAAGCAGAGAGAGTAGTGAGTTTGGTGAGTGGAGGCTTAAGCCGAAATAAGTAAGGGAAAAAAAATTTGTATCTTCTTCTTGTATTGTTGTATTGTATCATCAGACAAGGTGAGTAGATAATGTAATAGTGAATGATAGAAGCCATATATATGGATGAAAAAAAATGCAGCCATATTTAAGGCTCGTGTGTTTCTTTTTATTGAAAGACTATTTTATGAATTGGTGCTACACAATAGGCACTTTTATCGTCTTATATTTGGTTTGAGGGGGGGGGGGGGAACAAAAAGAAGTTACTAATGAAAGATGAAGAGATTTGGACATTGAATTGTTGTTTTTAGTTTTTAGTTTTTATAATTTGAAGTTCGGCTTAAATTTGAAGAAAACTCGGTGCATTTAGATGGCTGAACTGATTATTATGGTTAGTGATTAATAGTCATAATAGTTGAAAATGCCTACGGGAGTCCCACACATAGGGTGGGCAAGAATGACTCTTGATTTAGATTTATTTGTGCAATATTACTAATGATTGATTCATTGACATTCAAGTTTCAATTGAATATTTTTTATAGTTAGGATTAATAAGGTATTTTCTCTGCTTACGAGTAAAATAAACAATGGTAAGGAACGTGAAAATCAGAAAAAAGAGAAGAATGCATCTGTGGTGGATGATCTACAAACCGATTTGCCGAGGACTCTAAGAGGCCAAATCATGAGTAATTGAGTTACACTTGTACATGACAACGAGAAAGTCATAAATTTATCTATAATTCAATATGTTACGGAGGGAAGCAACAAAAGTTTGAATCTAATCAGCGTATCTATCTTTTCATGTTGAGAGATTTCATGTGATGGGAAATATGCTTCAGCCAAGAGAGAAAAGACGTTAGCTTCAAAAATTGATAAGGAGTTAGACCAACGAAGGAGAGAATAGAGTTTTATACGAAGAAAATGAAGCTAAACAAGTTCAAACTAATTCAAATGAAGCTCATGCCGACAATCAATGGAAGGTTACTCAAAGTCCACCCAATCAAGAAAGATTAAATGCTTGCTTCCTAACTAAGTTTCAATCTTATGACGAAGAAATACTATCTTTGGAGCTCCAAAAGTCATTTGGACACTGAAGAGATAATGAATATTCATTCACATATTTAATGTCATTTGTATCTATTTATTTCATGTATTTACATTTATTGAAGGTTCATGTATAAACTTGGTTGGGGCTAAATTTTAAACAATATAGGGTGAAAGATTGTATCCTTTCATAGTGTCTTTTCAATTAGTATAAATATCGATGTATTTTTGTTATTTGAAGATAGAATTGAAATTTGAATGGATTTATCATAGAGTTTAATCTCTCAAATTTTTATGCTTTCTTTGTATTCTTGTGTTTAGAATTCATATTTTAGAACTTTCAATCTAAATTTGATCTATTAGATTGTGAAAAGTTTGTGATCCTAAAATTAAGAACAAATTTTTCTTTCTTCTTGATCTTTGATCATCTTTCCAAGCCAAATGTATTTAGCTTTCTTGGAGTTATTTATCAATTCATTAATAAGGATCATTCTTATTATTGCCGTAGGGGTTCACTTAAGAGGAGTTCTCAAACGTAATCGATGCAGCTTACTTATCATTTGCCTTCATAAAAAGCGATGATAGCCAACATAGTTTCAACACTAGAACTACTAACAATAACTCCAAAACCCATGTCCGCATCGACAAAAGCCGCCCATTTACCTTGAAGGGATCCAAAGGAGGAGGTGAGGATTCAAATATTAGAATATTTAATCACTTTAAGTCATATTTGATTTATACAAATAAAATCTCATACAATTAAGCCGCGTCAAATAATATTTTCTTTTAAGTATTCATGCCAACATAAGTACAATTTTAGGGTCAAGATACCAAAATCATCTCCACTCATATGTTCAAATAATCAACTAACATAATTCAAATTATAAACATATGTATTCTCGAATCTTATTCTTTGTTTGAGATTCATATATATTTTTTTAAAATTTTCATAGAGATTATTAGGGTTGGTAGACAATCTGAAAACATAAATTTGAAAACAAGCGATTCAGTGAAAAAGGATTCAATGAAAACAAAGTTGTATTTCATGTTTTCATGTATGTGTTTGGTAGCAAATTCATAAATTAAATTCTTTATTTAAACAAAATTTCAAAATGTGATGAAAATATATTTAGTTATTTACTAATTAGGTAGAATATAAACTATTACTAATTAATTTTTGAACTTGTTTTATATTAAAAATTTTGTAATATCATTTAATATATAATATATTAACAGTATAATTGTTATTGTTTTTATCATAATAAGAAGCTGTTAGATTTTAGATGAGGGAGGTGGGTTTAAAGGTTGATGGGCGATCAACGGTCAAAGGAAAACGAAATGGCGCCAAATGTTCACCATAAGTACGGTCAGTGGCCGTAAATCCAAAACGTAACCCCAAAACAAAATATCATCAGCCTCTTTTCATGCCCCAATCAAACCACTAATCTCCATTTCCCTCTCTAACCTCTTCCTATCTCTCTGCTTCCATGGCTTCAATTCCCTATTCTTCCCTCTGCCTCACCACAAATCCTGTTCCTACCCGAATCGGATCTCCATCCTCCCACAGATTCAATTTCACTACCCTCCGAATCGGATTCCGAATCCAATCGCCGGTCACTACGAGAATTAGGTCTTCCGTTTGCAGAGCTGCCTCCCTCGCCTTCCGAGACCTTGATGCCGACGATTTCCGTCATCCTCTCGATAAGCAGGTTCAAAGTTCTTCTCGTTTCTTTAACTGGCTCTATGAATACATCTTTTTTGAGATTGATGAAGTTTCTTGTTTGCTATGGAAATGAATTTCTTTTAACTGTGCCTCTGACTGATATGAGACAGGTTAGTTTTGGGTCATGTGTTAGATTCAACTTTAAATTTGGTTTTCAAAATAAGTTTTTAAAATTCTTTTCGAACTTCTTTTTTTTCTTTTTTTTCTTTTTTAATATTCCCTTTTCTTCCTTTCTCTCATTTCTCTCTCTAAATTTCCCTCCCTCTCTTCTTCCTTTTGTCAACTTTCTCTAGATCCCTTCTCTATATTTCATCTCCAGTAATGATATCACTCGGTTCCTTGTATTTGGTCTATGATGATGGCAACCGCGACAAGAAGCAGAATTTTTTTTAATTCTTCTGGCAATGCGGGATGATTCATGGCAACGAATGGAGCTTTTCTAGGTGCCAAACGAACCACATGCAGAGAGAAAGTGACTAAAAACTAAAGCAAGGATCAGAGCTAGAACAAGAACAAAACGAGATAACGAAAATAGAGCAGGAAAGTGAGCTAGAACTAGAATTAGAATGAGGAAAAAAAAAAAAAAAAAAAATCCGAAAAAAGGCTTGATGACCTAGCAAAAGGTTTGAATACTTTGTTTTGAAAAAGCCAGTCAAATTACATTTAAAAAAAAATTTAAGGTCATCTGTACAAAGAACCAATTAGTTTTTCTTCATATTTGTTGGGTGTGTTCCGAGAATTTATTTACAATGTTTGTTCTCTGATATTGATAATGGAAGTTTATTCTAATTCTGATACTGATTTGAAAGGTACTTTTGGTTTTCGAGGCTTGATGCGTAAGATATGAAATATAAAAATGAGAAGATACTGACATTGTAGGAATTCAAGCTTGGACCTATTGTTGTGATACCATTTATACTGCATTAGACCAAGAAGTTTAAGCTTTTGATTTAGACTAAGTGAATTAATCTTTTCAATTCGTTATTTCACTCCAAAAGAATTCCTCATAACCATTAACGGAGTCTTCTCTCTTTCTGATTTTGACTCAACATTTAATACATATTATATTCAAGTCTCTAGAAAAACAAAAGGATTGTAAAATTGTCTAATAAAAAAGAATTCTATTTCCTACAAAATTTGAAATTAAACTCAATGGTGTACTCTACGATGTTAGATGATAGAAGTAACTTATGTCGATATCCTTCTTTTTAATTAAAAAAAATAATTATGTTAGTAGTCAGATACTTTGTTGCTTAAGTCAAGCATTGTTCTTTCATGCAGAACACAATGATATTGCGGGCAATTCCAGGGTTGAGCGAGCTGGGGAAGGTTTTATTGGGTAAGACTGAGAACTGAAGAACTTCGGAATGATTATTGAGCATCCAGTTGATTTGGACATACCTATCAGAAACAATTTTCTGCTTTTTCTTTTGAGTATCCATAATTTATTGTTGGGACATGACTGAGTTGTTAGTTGTTACAAGTTGAATTAATCTTGTGAACCTGTTCCAGTTAATGAACTTACAAAAGAGCTTTAAGAAATCTGATCTGCCATCAGGTTGGTGACGTTTTCATCAAGATGATTAAATCATTAAAGACGGTATATCAACCTTTCTACAGAAACATATTATATGTATATGGTCACGTGAGCATAAATTATTTTCTTTTTATATATGTGAGTGTTTGAGCTAGCTAGCACACACCTCAACGATTTTCAAGAGAAACCTGCCTATCCTACTACATTTTATTACTAAGAAAGCGCATAGGATATTAAATTCTAGGTAGTTGTTGACCAACATGACTTGAATCCGTTTTCTCTAAGTCCTTTACAATTTACATTGGTCTTATTATCCACTATGCCAACTTATATGGGTTATACGAGCTGATCTTATTTATTTTTTTTGATATAGTATATATTTCAAATAGTTTCTTCCATACTGGTTTGCTGCTCTTTGGCTACATAGTGCTATTATTTTTTTCCTGTTTAATGGTACTGTTGTTTCATCATTGCAGGAACCGTGACTGAGCAAGTCATGCTTCTTGAGAACATAGGAACATCAATTCTTGTTTCTAAAAATCAGGTTTTTCAACCCTAAAAATCCATCCAACAATAGTACTTTTTGTAATATGGAAAATTGGATGATGAGCATTTGTTGTTCCTTATTATGTGAACGTGATGGGATTGAGCCTGGGGATTTTACTACTAGTGTTTAGCAAATGTTTCTTCCTTTTTCAGCTTTCAGATCTTCATCAATTGATGATTGAGGCTGCCAAAGTACTGAATGTTGAGGCTCCAGATCTATATGTCCGTCAAAATCCTGTTCCAAACGCTTATACTTTAGCCATAAATGGTAAAAAGCCGTTTATTGTTGTTCATACTGGCCTTGTGGAGCTTCTTACACAAAAAGAATTGCAGGTCAGCAGTTATCTTATGCTGTGATCTCATCAATAGCATCCATGCTAACCAGAATTATACATATCTGATGCAGTCTAAGTTTAGCCTCTCAAGTTACTGATTCAATTTGTATCTTCAACTTTTGTAATACCAAAAAAAAAAAAAAATAAAAAAAAATAAAAATAAAAAGAATAAAAAAACAAAGAAACAAAGGAACAAAAAACATAAAACAAAACGGAAAACAGAAAATGCTTAGCCCATACATCATTGATCAAATACATGGCCAAACCATAATGTGGAACTCACGTATATTGTTATTTATTATTTCATTTTTGCATGTTTGTTGTCCATCATTTTGTTTCTTATTGATGCTATGTGTCGCATGCCGTAATTTTCTATCACTTGAAATATTCAGGCTGTTTTGGCTCATGAATTGGGTCATCTAAAATGTGATCATGGTGTGTGGCTTACATTTGCGAATATTCTTACCCTGGGAGCTTACACTGTACCTGGTAAGCATTTAAATCACGGTTTGATTAGTATAATATAATTATTGGGGCTATTTGTTGATTGGTCCTTTTGGAGAATGAAAGAGCACTAACTATTAAGCATTAATGCAATTGTGCAACATTCTAATTCTAGAACAAGTCACTGTTCGTGTGCACACAAAAATTTTAGCATGAAAGTAAGTAATTTTGCTTCATGTTAATTCACGGCAAACATTATGATGTGATATTTAAACGGAAAAATAAAACCCAGGGATTTGTAGGCTCAGGGTAAAAGTATTTAAAAAACATGCCTAAATTTCATTTATTATGTTTTATAGGGCTTGGTGGATTTTTAGCTCAGAACTTAGAAGAACAGTTATTTCGTTGGCTTCGAGCAGCAGAGCTAACTTGTGATCGTGCTGCCCTTCTTGTTGCACAGGATTCTAAAGTACAGAATTTATTTAACTAGAAACCTCATATTCCTTCTGAATCTCTCTCTCTCTCCCCCTCCTTATCTGTAGATGAATTTTATTTTTGAAACTTCTTTTCTCATCTATTTTATTACTCATTTGCTCCAACAAGAGGTGGTCATCTCTGTTCTGATGAAATTAGCTGGGGGCTGTCCATCTATGGCCGATCAACTGAATGTGGACGCCTTTTTGGAGCAAGCTCGCTCATATGACAAAGCTTCTTCAAGCCCCATAGGATGGTATATAAGGTGAATAATTTGTGAAGCGTATAAAATATAAAGTTATTTCAGTCTATGTTCTTATCTAGCTGATTGTGTTTGCAGAAATGCTCAAACAAGACAACTCTCACATCCTCTACCTGTTTTACGAGCACGTGAGATTGATGATTGGTCAAAAAGTCAAGAATATAAAAATCTTTTGAAACGTGGAACAAAGATCAATTATGTTGAAACAGCATAGCTGCCTTGCGTACATAATCAGAAATATTGACAGTTACAGTACCTTTTATATGGTAAGTGATTCTGAGTTTCTTTTTATCCTTTTGTCCAGTGGCTGTGATGTCGATTACCTTAAACATTAATAGGATTACATTACTATGACTTATATTCTTCACATATGTTTTTTTATCTTAGTCTACGTTACCATGACCTTTATAAACTTAAACATCAATATGATCGCATAACTATGAAAATCAAATGTGATCAATAATAGGTCATCTGTTACAGTAGTAGTGTTTTGTTTGTGGAATGATGGAATCCTTATATCACATTCTATCGTGGAACTGGAAGCATGTTAATTTTCTGATTTTGTATTATATACTTGATCCTTCCTGTACATTATCTTGTCCAAGGCTAAAAGATGTGAAAAATGGCGCATGACAGAATGAACTGCTGTTTAGAGTATACTACTTTGGAATTTAGGATGGTATCGTTTGTTAGGTACATGGGAGGATATTTTTCACTATGCTGCCATCATCTTGCTAAAATGTTAAAACAATTTTTACGGTATCCATGGTTAAATTACAAGATTAGTCCTTAAACTTTTAGTTTTGTGTCTGTTTGAGGCTTGTACTTTAAAAAGTGTATAATAGGTCCCCAAAATTTTGAATTATGTTTTCAATATCCTTCAAATTAAAAAAATGTTTATTAGGTCATTGGATTTTTTATTTTGTGTTGAATAAGTCTTTGAATTTCATATTTAAAATTCAGTCTAGTTAGATAAAAAAATTGAAAGTTTAGGTTCCATTAGACACAAAATTGAAAGTTGAAGGATGGATCTATTAAACATAAAATTGGAAGTTGAAGGACTTATTAGATATATTTTAAGTCCAAGGACTAGTTAGACATACAAATGAAAGTTCAAAAACCTACTAGACACTGTTTTAAGTCTAGTGATGTCCTACATGGAAACTTAAAAGTTCAGGGACTAAACTTGTAATTTAACCGTATCCATTTTATTAGTTGGTTTAATACATCTGGTGAAGTTACAGATTTCCTTGATGGAATCATCATTTTCTAGTCCTCGCAATTGTATGGTACTGTAAGCATTTCTATCATCTCTATCTGATACGCTTAGCATTGTGTTTCGTTATTTTGCATCATTTACAGGTCATCAAAAGGCCAATACAATGGACAGTGTATGAATAGCGCTCCACCATTGACGATTATGTTCCAAACTTCCTAATTGGAGGCTTCTTAGATATTCGTGTCATATGTACAACAAAGTTCAGTGTTATCGTGACACGAAGCAGCATTTTCAGAATTTACATCGACACAGAGGTGGTATATAAATATTCATTGCTTCCAGTTCGGTAGCAAATTATACTCAATCTTAGATAAGAATTTACAACAATGTAAATGTACTGTACTGTAACAATTACTGTGGCTCCTTTTTATCTCCACAAATAAATAAAGTATACTTCGTTTGAGACAAAATACAATGTTTGCTGGTTTTTATTCTGAATTTTCCTCAAAGAAGAAAGGTACAGCAATAATACAGGTTTCCTAACTTGTCAAAATGTTGAAATTCCTCGACACTGCCCTCAGAGAAAACAGATGATTATAATCAAACACAGAAGAATCACACTCTTCCACGGCACAGAAATTCTGAGCCCGTGAGAAACACTCAAAATGACATCATCTATGACTGGACCACAGAGGTCTCCATCTTTTGTTTGGGATGTAGTGTAGCTAAGGAATGTGATTGTATTAACATCAGGAGCTGCTGCATTGAATGTCATGGAGAATTTTACAGCTGAACCTGTTCCATTACTCTCCAGTGTGAAATTCCGAGATGTAGATCCAGCTTGAACACCAACAAGAAATGTAGCTTTGCACGAATCATTGGCATCACCCAGTGTGAAATTCAAGGTATAAGAAGAACCTGCCTGGAGTTTCGGTGCTGCTTGAACTCCAGATGAAACTCCTGATACCAACTCTACAGCAGCATTGCCTTGTGGTACAAAGAAGTGTTTTGAATTTATGTATCTGACTTTCCCCAGGATTGCCCACTGTATTAGTGGTGAAAAGAAAGGAGTAGGAGCTGAATCCAGCAGAACTCCTCCCTCTGAGCTCTCAAGAAAATCTGGTCCGTATTCAAATCTTCCATTGACTACTAAGTTGTCTGCGCCAATCAAGAGCACCAAATATATCTTAAGTGAAAGCTTTTTGAGATTTACAATATTATTTTCGAGTTTTCGTTTTATAAGGATTACCAGAAAGCTTGTGTTGATATTAGCTGACCTTGTTACTCAAATTAAGTTTTTCTAACACTTTGCTTTTTTTGTATTATTTTGTTATTCTCTTCCTCTCACCCATCTTTCTCTCTAGAACCAATGATGGAAGATGGTGAGCAAGACCAAGGAGTGAGATCAAGAAGAGAGAGTGAGAGGAAGAATCCAGCCGCGAAGGGGAAAGAGTTGCAGAAGGGAAAAAAAATCAAAGAAGCGAAAGGAAGGAGCGATATGTGATAGGAAGAAATGAGATCCATGTTCGCCGCTCAGTCCATAGAGCATGTTTGTGGGTTGAATCGGTAATTTCACAATGCGCTTGCTGAAGACCAAATTTGATTTCAAGCAGTGGGTCAAATTTCATTTGTTCTCTTGGAAATGGACATCCATACGAAAATCCCAACGACTTGGTTAGAAATCGCCACCAGAAAAGCAGGGAGAGCGAGAGCACTAGTTTACTGATACAGGTTAGAAAAAATTATTTTGAGAAACTAGCTCTCATTGAGCTAGTGCGATATTTTTAGATGTGTCAGGCAAAATATTGATGGTTTTTGAGCACATTATGAGGATCTTAGAAATCATGTACTTACCACTGTCTGGCATCACTATACCCATTGTCTTGATATGAAGCGAGTCAATTGCAGGCCAACAGGTTGGTGTGGAATCGTTTGCTTGGCTTAGAATTTCAAGGTTTACAGGCTCTTCATCTCCCCAGCTGCCCAGATAAACGCCATGGACCTCCCATGGCTCCTTTCCATAATGCTGGCTAAAGCTAAACACCGAATCAGTATCCGGTGCAGAGATCTGTAATGGAGCTGTAACCGAACAGTTCTGACCACCTGGTGCAAACGCAAAGGTCAGCAAGTAACTCAAAAAATCCACATCGGCTTTGAAGGTCTGGTTGATTTTTCCATCTTCACCCAATAATATGGCATGTCCTTTGTCTGGCAACGAAATGTTTTTTATTTGGTCAACTGTTATGTACTCAACCGCCCCCTGAAATGTCCATCCTGGAATTGTGTTGTTTTTGTTCAGTGTTACTGATGTTTTGTTTGAATTCTTCGGCAGGTTTGACGGCGGAGATTCGAAATCTGCATTCTTCAGAAGTTCTGAAAATGAACAGAGACAATGTAAGAGAAGGAGATAAAATGGGGTTTTCTTCTTATTATTTTTTTCAGTTTCTGAAATTGTTAAAGCAGTGGCTGAGCTTTACCTCTGGATGTTACTCCGGTGGAAACAAGGAGGAGGAGGAGAATTTCCAGCAGTCGCGTTGATTGGTTGGAGGAAGAAGGGAGCCAGAATGCCATTGTCACGTGGAGAAATGGGTAGACTTTGACTTGGAGTTTGCAAGACAAGCAGGTACAGCTAGCTAGTTGAGTGGGTTTTATCATTAAGTAATGTGTCGTGGACAACCCAGAATATACTTCTAAAGAGGGAGCGTTTGATCGACTAAGTGAGGTTAATAAGTATGAGGTTAATATAGTTAATATATCGAAGTTAATAAGTTTTTGTTTGGAGTTTAGTATAAGGATAGAAGAAGAAGTTCTTTTGGTAAAAAAAAATAAAAATAAAAATAGAAACATTTAATAAATAAATGAAAGTAGCATATGGTCAAATGTTAAAGAAAAGATAACATTGCTACAATATTAGAAAATTTTCTGAGATGGACATTAATGAATTTGAAAGTACGACCAATCATGTGGTTTCCACTTGGCCTTGGCCATCCAATTGCCAGAAGATTCTAAGGGATGAGAACTGAAAGGAAACTTCCTTCCGCATAACATAAAATAATCATCGAGACTAATGTGATTTTTATTTTTGTTTCGAATTGGTCGGAGGCTCTTGACTTTGAAAAATCATACAGAGAGTTATCTGCACCCACAAATGATATAAGTACTAATGTTGCTTTAGCTTTACTCACATCGATAACACATTTCTATGTGGGTCTTAGCAAAAAAAAAAAAAGGATTAAGTTTTGAATTCTCTCCTTTCAAATTATATTAAAAAAATTAATTCGGTAGTATTTCTTTAGTTGTACATAAGATTTTATTAGCTATAATTTTTTTTTGGATAGTAATAAATGTAACCATTAAATTTAAAGTACTAATAGATATAACACAATGAAAAAAAAGATTACAAGCAAAACTTTTAGATTCGACTCCCAGTATCTATCATTTCGTTAGTAGGAGTTTATCGAGAATATATTTGATTAATTTTGAAATTCTTTAAAAATATAACTTATACACATTTTCAATTATCATTTCATTTTTTTTTGTGCAAGTACATATTAACTTCAAATATTGTTCCGTTTCTTTTATAAGAAGTTTGTAAATCGTCGTACTTGTTTGGTAGAAATTTCTTATAATGATGTATTTGATTCCAATAGTATTTTTACTTTTCTTCATAATAATTTATATATTAATTCAATATAATTTACATTTATATAATATTTTTGTCTTTAATAAATTAATATTTTATTATCATGCATTCTGTTTAGATTAATTCTACATGTTATTTTGTAATACATATTAGTTTAAATTGTTTAAAATTTTATCTACAACATCACTAATAACTAAAATTTCATAAAATTTAAATATTAATTATTAAATATCCATGATTTCCATTATAATCTTTAAACAAAGATAAACATCATAATAATACTAAAAGAAAAACATTTCACAATATATTAATATGTATGTAATTTGGGGTGGATTGAGTCAGAAAAAAGTTATTGAACCTGAGGCCCAAATGACAAATTTGAAATTTTTTAGAGGAATTGGAGCAAATGACAAGAATTTCGTTTTGAAAAATAGCAAAATCAGTCAATAATAAGATGTATGGTAACTCATGTGACATGCACATGACCACAAATTTTTAAATACATGATTTGCCTTTGTCTGGTTTGTAGTTGTTACTGATGAAACTACAAATAATGGTAAGTATATAATCATAAACAAGGTTGAGTGTTGTATAGAGGGTAATTGCTTATTTTAATTGCCATTTCCCTCATGTAGTTAATGTAATTTACATATTTTATTATTAATTTAGGTTCTATTTAACTACTTTTCGAATCAATCTCATTTTAATTAAATATCCAGATTTTTCTATCAAATTTTCTATTTTAAATTTTCATAAATTATCAAATTTCATTTTAACTAATCAAAATTTAAATTTATTCTAACCTCTGAATTGTTTTTCATAATTTTATACATATTCTTAATAAATTAGTTGGATCTTTCTCATATTTAAATTTTTTTATATTATTAGATGTTTATATTATTTTGACATTTTGGAAAAAAAAAAATATCCATCACTATCATAAAAAAAATATCCATCACTTTTGTTATTCACATAAAGTGTTTATTTTCTTATGGTTTTTTTCACAAGGTATTGTTTTTGCTATGACTTTATAACGGATTAGATTTCTCTTTTCCTCTTTTCATTGATTTATTGATTTTCCTCTTTTCCTCTACATTTGTTCTTGTATGACGATTCAATCTTCTTTTATTTTATTATTATAATCAACTTTCTTTGTTTTTCGGCCAAAGAAGATGAAAACTTGTTCATCAGAGAGAATAAGAATTAGACACTACAATAAATTGGAACATCCACGGTTGCAGGGAATGTTGGAGAATTGCAATTATGATTTTTGTGTGGTAGTTGACTATTTTCTGATGTAGTATAGATATAAATTTAAACATATTTCCAGTTTGTCCTTAATGGGCTCTGAAAATTAATGATTCATGTTTCCAAATTTAAATGATATATTCTTCTAATTTTTCTCCAACAATATTTATTTGAATCTATCTTTTGTTATCAGATTCTGTTTTTTTTTTTAATGATTTGTTTATACATTTTGTTATTATATTAATTTTTTGTGTGTATATTATTACTCTTTATATACCTATTTATTATTTCGATAAGATTTGTTTTATATTGTTTCATTTTTTTAATAAAAAACCTAACCCTTATTTCCAAAGTTTCAATATATTTATAATTTTTGTGAAATTAAGCACTTTCTTCCCTACATGTTTAAAAATATATATTTTTTTTAAAAAAATCATAATTCTACTTTACCTCCCTCTTATCCTATCCTTTTATTTCTATATTTTCTATTTCTCATTTGCAACAAGCTTGTAGCCATAACATTTCCACAAACTCTCCCAGCATACCCTCATCACCACAGTTGCATCTTGGGTCACCTTCTTTAGAATCTTCCATTCTTTTTTTTTCTCACCGTCACCCTCTCTGCTACATTTTGGTTTGCAGTCAAATCTTCTTTTGCTCATTATCGACTTGTTCTCTAAGTAGCCGTATGCCACCAGTGGTGAGCATCAAACCACATATACACCATCGCCAATTGTTTCTCAGTGAGGTCCATATTGGCGAGTTTTTAGATTTTCAAACCCTTTCTAAGATTTTGACAATGCTATGTTTTTTTTTTTTTTTTTTTTTGCTTTTAGAAGTTTAGGTAGAGTGTATTCGCAGTTTTTGAGTTGTTTTTTGAAGCATTGTTTTTTTATACTCAATTTGTTAGTCTTTGGGGTAGTTTGATCATTTACCAATTTGTATTTTCTATTATTTAAATTCGCTTTGTCATTTTTACAAATTTGAAATATTTTTGCCATTTTTCCAAATGAAATTTTAAATTTTGCTATTTCTCAAATTTTTAACCCAACCTAACTCAAGAATAAAACTAATCCAACCCAACTCTATTTGTATTGGATTGGGTAATCCAGGTTGTCGGATCATTTGAACACCTTTATTTATAAATAATAGGTTCATGGATTTAAGAAAATGTCAATAAATTTAAGGCTGTCAAGACAAATATCAAATTTCAAGGTTTATTTTGGAAAAATAAAAAATTGTTTCAAAATTGTGAAAATAGTAAAACAAAATTAAATATTAAAAAATAATAACTAAAAATTGTCAAAATTGCCCCTAACTAACCCTAAACCCATAACATTCGGAATTTGAAGGAAGTAGGTTCCAAAAATATCCAAAAAATAACGAATACGTTATATGTAAACAATGATCATGCTAAATAACGAATCTGACAAATTTCAAATCTACACCTACAATGAATTGTTATCACACTAAATAAGGCATGCATTTAAAACAATAAAAATAAAAACAAAACCCTAAAATCTAATCCCGATCCTTCCCAAATCAAAAGATAAACGACATTCCACATCCTTCTCATCCAGCAACCCAACTAATCATCAAAGGGAGGAAAAAAATCCATCTTTCCAGCGACCGCAACACAAAATCAAGGTTAAAAAGCCTTCCTTCTATTCCGACATCCCCAAAATCTAACAGAAATAGTAGAGAAATGCCTTGTCGACAGGTAATCTAACCCAATTTTTTTGCATTCTCAACTATAATCTTCTCCAAATCTCATTTCCCCATTCAAGACACTTCTTTATTGATAACTTGTAGAAATACAAGTTATTTAGACTGCCTTATCTAGATATTGCAGCCAAAAGTTAGTGAATATGCGTTAATTGTATGAAAATTAGCTCAGAATTACAATAATTATAAATTATCGCAATTACACCCACTAACATTTTTAAGCTGGAAGAAAAGGAGATTTTACTCTGTTTTGCAGGAAACCAAGTCACCGCTTGCGCTTAAGGCTCAAGAAGAACTGATCAACGCATCTCTGTCACATTGCGCCCGCCAATCAACAATGAAGAGACGATTAACGCAATGACGGCGCAATGCGATAGTCGATCCATAGCTGACTTTCAACTGCATGCGGTAATAAAAACAAACACCGCATGTGAACTCATGATCAAAAGATGCAGATGAGCAACGCAAAAGCGGAGGATTAAGACACGTGTACAACTAACGGTTGTGCAGAATTGACGGTCTGATTGCATAAGAGAAAGAATAATATCTCTCCATCTTCGGAATTTCCATAACAACAAGTGGGGACCACAAGGCCCGAGTCAAAGATCCTCACCTATAAATACCCCATAGATTTCAAAGAAAACTTATGCTACTGGATACGGGGCTAATTGCTGCCAAAGTGTTGAGAGAAAAGGCTGAGCTGAGTGCTTAATTAAAGAAATTCAAGAAGAAGACTAGACAAAGCCGAGAGGTGAGTCTCAGTTCTATTCTGCCGAATACCCGCCGAGAAGCTCTGTGTTGAGAACCTTGCTACTGGTTGAGCAAGCCTAAGAGGGAAGCTCATCCATCCATCTGATCCATCCAATCCGGCAAGCAGATCTCCACCAGAATCGGTGGCAAGACGTTGACGCTTGTTTGTATCTACTCTATCTCTTTTCATCATTGTATTTCACTTTCTTTATCTCTTCATTCACACACCATGTATCAAACGCTTAATAGACATATTAAAGGTTTCGATTGCTTTCATATTCCATTTTTTGTCTACTTCCATTCCTCCGTGAATCATTTTCTTCTTCTCTTTCTTCTCTCGCAAATTCTTCTTCAAATTGCTCAGAGGCCAGCAATAGACACTGTTCCTCCTTGTGCTTCTGTATCCCTTCAAGTATGGCAAGCTCATTGTTGCGTCACATTTCTTCAAACTCCAATCTTCTTCTTCTATTCCCCTCTGCGATGATGAGCTTGCCCCTCTCCATTTTTTCTTGTTTCTCCTCCTCTTCTTTTCTTTTTCTCTCTTTCTCTTCCAATGCCAAAATTAATCTCTGAGGGTCAATAGTGGACCCTTGCGGTGCATTCTCCTTGCGACGCCGCATTAGGGGGGTTCCCTCTGCTTCTTCTCCTTCATCGATCGCAACCATTTGCATTATTTCGGGTTGCGTTGGGTTCATCAACTGTGCCTTTTCCCTCTTATCCTCCCTTACGGAGGTTGATTCTCCATCTATCTCCGGGCTCGTAGCCCTTTGCCTCGCTTCCTCTTCTTTTCTCAGGCGCCTCATTCATGCCGGCGCATTTTCTTTTCTTCTTTCTCCTTCTTCTTTCTTTCCTTCCTGGCCTTCATATCTTCATCATCATCCTTTTTCTCTTTATTCTTATCTTCTTTGCGATGATGGGAAGATTCAGCCTCCCCAGCATTTTTTCCCTTGTTGTTGTTGTTCTTCTTCTTTTTCTCTTCAGCCACCTCTGGTTGCGCCTCTCCTACAACCTCCTCCAACGCAACTTCAGCCTCCTTGGCCTCTTCCATCGCAATCTCTTCTTCTTCTCTTCTTGGCGGTCCATCATAGGCTTCTACGTTGGCAATTTCTTCAGGAATCTCTAGGGCCAGAACATCTTTTCCCATTTCTTCTTCAGTCGCCACTGCCTCCGCCACCATTACTCTATCCGCTACCACTACAGTCTCCTCCTCCGTAGGTAGTGGTTGATTTACAACCCCAGCCTCGGGCAGTCCATCTCCTAGCTCCAAGGTACTAAGAATATTGCCAAACACTTCCGTATCGTCATGTCTCTTCCTTTCACTTTCAGTCGAGATGGCAGGTGTTGGTGATGGAAGACTACCATGGTGAATCTTAATCGAAAAGTTAATGAATTTGAAGGAAAACAAAAGGTTGTTTGAAGGTTCGGGAAAAATTGAACAAGGTGAAATGTTGAGCTAATTTTAGGTTGTTGAAAAGGATTTAGGAGCTAAAAAACAAAGGTTAGTTAGTTTAAAGGTTGTTTAAGAAATCTATTTAAGAAACTTGTGTTCAATTTGGTTAGAAATGGTGAAATTTGTACTAGCGAAACAGGGGTGTTAAGTAGAGCTTGTCGGCTAGAAATTGAAGAAGATAAACTCAGTAGGCACATCACTCAACACTCTATGCCTGCGTTCGCACGCCTTATATGTTGCCTTGTGCCCGCGCTAGTCGCGTACACTCCACGCCTACTGTGTGTCTAGCAGTGCCCACCCATGCATCCAACATCACATACACCTACATGCCCAACGCCTAGCAACGCACACCTCACTTGCTAAGTTCGACACCTAGCACACCTTGCATCCAACGCCTAACACACATCTCATAGCGCTTAATGCATAGCTTGTGCGTGTGCTCAGTATCACGGTCATGCTTGTCCAGGGCCTGTTGCCCATGGCCGCATGCCCGATCCAACCCCCTTCTAGCATACTTTCATATCTTGTATTGTATTAGCTTAGTTAGCTTGCTTTCTTTATATTTTCATTGTAAGTGACCACTCGCCCTTTTGCATATGCAAGGGCGCCAGTTGGCTTTTTGTTCAGAATGTACTATATAGGGATAAGACTAATCATCACTTTCCCATACCCGGAGTAGTACTCTATAAAGCTGTTGTAACTTCCATTTAAAAAACAATAAACAAAAAGTTACTTTACCCCTTTTTACTTTTCATGAGAAATTGGCTAAACTAAGGAAAAAGAAAAAAGAAATAGCATTAAAATATATTTTTATTGACCAATCAGAATTGCCTCCTAGGATCTATAATTGCCTCAAAAGGTCCAATATACATACATTATTTGACCTTTTGAATAATAGTCCAGACGAACTTATGAAAATAAAACATTTTCGCATAGAAGACGTAAAACATATATTAGACATTCTCGAAATGGAAAAGAATTTTGCATAAATTGGAAATCCATTGGATTTTTTTGTAGAAAAACTTTATAAAAAAAAACGGAAATCCGTTATACTCATACTCAAAATAAATAAAAAATTTCATTAAATAAATGTTGTGATCTAGGGGTATGCAGCAAGATTCAAATTGAATGGACATAGAGGGAACAGGGTCTAGTTTCCGTTTTCAGGGTGAAAGCTCGTAATCGAAAAAAGGTTGCTTATTGCTTTCTAGCCTACTACAATCTTTCTTTCTTTATTCACACTCACAAAAACTTCTTACGAAAACCTTTTCTCCAAACCCGTTTTCTTAAAACCATTTTCCCTAAACAGGGTGGAGATTGCGAGAGGCACTCGGTGTGCACCGACAGTCCGTATTCGAGTCGGCTGACTTGTTTGTGAGTGGGAACAAGTGCCGCACAAATCGCTAAGAGAAGCTTCCGAAAGAGCGATTGTGACATTCAACGTGGGTGTACGTGAATGGCTGCTCATCCACCTACCTTTGTGCGGGCGCTTAATGCCTATGTGCGTGAGTTGTCGGCAATCAACCTAATTGTGTGTGTGTTCTAACGCCCACACTCTGCCTTGTTGTGTGTCATGGTTATGCTTGTCCAGGGCGTGTTGCTCATGGCTGCATGTCCACCCCACCCCTTTTTTATCATGCTTTCATCCTATGTATTTCCTTTTGCTAGGTAGTTTACTTTCTATGTAGTTTTCTTAGTGTGTGACAGCTCGCCCATTTCCATATACAAGGGCGGCAGATGTGTTTTTGTTCAAAATGCACTATATGGGGATAAGACTAATCATCATATCCTCATACTAGTGAGTTGTATGCTATAAAGTCGTGTTGTTGCTTATTACTTTCTAACTGTATGACTAATGTTCATTGCTTAATCATGCTTTCAAATGTTTGCGAAAACCTTTTCCTCTAAACCTGTTTTCTAAAACATTTTCTCAAGAATGGGGGTGGAGGTTGTGAGAAACGCCCATTGTGCCATTGGCTATTCGGATTTGGATTGGCTGGTTCGAGGATGAGAACAAGTGTCGCACAATCGCCTTGAGACCTTTACGAAACTACGGTTGTGACAGTTAGTATCAGAGCCAAGTCGGCTCGTGGAGTTGAGAAGTTGTGATCATGTCTGCTACGAAACAGTTGGACAAGTCCCATGTTGACCAGTTGGTCAAGATAGAAGAGCAAATGCTCTATCTAATAGAAGTCCCTAATCAGGCTTGGTTCCTAGAAATTCAGTTACAAAAAGTCTCTGACAAGGCTGAGAAATTGACGTGGTGGCTGGCCACTTAGACGGGTGCTCGTTAGGGAGTTGTTGACAAGGGTTGAGACTCTAGAGGCGAAAACTACGAGAACTAACACTTTTGAGCGTGGGGATGGCTCGTCAAATCCTACTACCCTGTGGAAAAGTGTGTCGAAGAACTAGACAACTCGTAGAAAGTGATAATTCAGATGGAGACTGAGTTATCCAAAGACTTTCGAGCCACTCTCGATTTCGTCCGGGTAGAGATTTCGGATATCAGTGCAAGAGTAAACCTCACCATGAGAGCGATGGGAAATCAAGCCCTAGATGGGGGTGCAGTCCAATTCAATAGGGTAAAAATACCCGAGCCTAAGCCCTTTTATGGGGCTTGTGACACGAAAACACTAGAAAATTTTATCTTTGATATGATGCAAAAGAGCTACGAACACAGTGATTGAAGAGACAAAGATCTCCTTAGCGATGATGAATCTAGCAGAGGATGCCAAGTTATGGTGGAGGTCCCGCTTCATGGACATCTAAGAGGGTCGGTGCACCATCGACACGTGGGAGAGACTGAAGCAAGAGTTATATTCTCAGTTCTTCCTCGAGAATGTTGAAATTTTTGCAAGACGTAAGCTACGAGAATTGAAACATACTTGCACTATTAGAGACTATGTGAAACAATTTTTCGGGTTGATGTTGGACATAAGAGATATGTTCGAAAAGGACAGTTTTTTGTTTTGTCGAAAGTCTGAAACCACGGGCAAAAACAAAATTGTATGAACAGAGAATACAGGATATCCTAACTGCGTATGCAGTGGCTGGACGATTGTTTGACTTAACTGATGAACCTCAAGAGATGAGGCAACACTAGAGATCCCCTAATAGAGGAAGAAAGAGAAATGGTTCGAGCCCATCGAGAAATAGTGGGGAAGACTGGGTAGATAGTTGGGGACATAAGGTGCAATAAGAAATTCACTCCTACCCTCTTTTAGGGATAGTAGAGAGGTTGTTCCCTTAAGTGCTAACTTTGGGTCTTGAACAAGGGGCCTCACCCTCTCATTGGCCGAGAGGACTCGGTTTGTTGATTGGATCACAAATCAATTGTTTATTAGAGGATCAGTGGACTTAAGGAACACGAGGTAATCTCGAGGGTAAAACAGACATTTGACCCAATCGTTATTACGAACAACCTGTGAAGGGTTAACTTACTAATCATAGTTATATCGAATGGGGGTTAATTCAAATATGGGCTTTAGTGGAGTGACCCATTAGTTAACGAATGGGGATTAATTCAGGCTAATGAGTTTAACCAATTAGCGATAACTCTACTGATAGATGTTGAGAGAGTCCCCCGTAATGCTTTTCAATCTCCGCGAAAAAATCTATGGAAACACTCTCCCATGGTCTTTGTGATGGATCGTTGGAGCCCATGATCTGTAGGTCCGCAAGGTCCTCCTACTAGCTCGTAAATGGATTAGCTTTAGAGTAGCGTGATAAGTTAATTTGAAACGTTCAAATTAGAATTAAAGTAATTAGTAATTATATGAGATATAATTACACATTTAATTTTTAATAATTAAACAAAATAAGAGAATTAATATTTAAATATGATTTGAATATATGAAGGTGGATTTGTGTAAAATTAATTTAATATTTGAATATTTAAATGATTATAATTATTTAAATTGTTTAAATAATTATTTATTAATTTTATTGAAAGAAAATTAATTTGTAAAATTAATAACATTTTCAATTTTAGAAATCAAATTGATTTTTGAAATCATTTTGGAAAATTGAAAAAGTTTGAAAAACACAAAAATTAGATTTTGGTTTTTTCCATTACACCTTCAAAGTTGCTCACACAAAACCCACTTCATTTTGGCTTCAATAACTCCAAGCATGAGCTGCATCTCATGCAACCATCTTTTTTGCATAATAGTTTGCAATATATTGAGAAGATTGGAGTGGAATTGAGGTATGCAATCTATAGAATTTTTGTTGAGAAATTCATGTTGAAGAAGGTATTCTTCAAGTGGGTTGCTGCTGTGAGCTATTCTCTAAGTTTCCTTCATTCAAGCTTATTTTGAGTTCCACAACTCAATCTAAAGCTCCAAGAGAATAGTGAGGAAGATCTTGAGGTGATCTATAAAATATTTGGAGAAGTTAGCAGCTGAAAATCGAGTTTTGAAGAAGTTCTACAAAGGTATGACTTGAAACTCACTTGTTACTGTGTAAGCATGCTTTAGTTATTGCAAAAATTAAGGAATTAGAGTGCTTATTGATCCTTGTTGCTTCTGCTGCATGCTGATACATTCCAACAATTAGTATCAGAGCATCATTTAAGCATTCAGTTTAGTTTAATTTTGGTGTGATGGGTGTTTTTCATGAGTTATATGAAACTTGTGCATTGATATGGTTTTCTGAGTTCTGGCATTTTATTTCTATTTGATTTCTTGATTAAATTTGTAATTGGCTCTTGTTTGATGAGCTTTTATGTGTTCTCAAGAGTCTGTAATTTATTTGGAGTCATTAGAGTTGAATTTAAGATGTAATTGAAGAAACAAGTGAAGAAGGCCGAGTTGCAGATTCCAGTTTTTCTAGCCTCTGCTCAAATATCATCATTGAGGTTTAAATGCTAGACGATCATCTAGCTACGAGCGCTAAATGATGTGAAGAAAAGCTAGACGATCGTGTAGCTACGAGCGCTGGTCGTTGTAATGTTGTGCGCTAGACAATTGTGTAGTAGCGCATGCTGAACGATGTGTTGAAGTGCTATACGATGACATTACATGATCGTGTAGCTTTGCGTAGGCACTGAACGATGAGTTGAAGTGTTATACGATAGCACTACACGATTGTGTAGCTNGCTATACGATGACATTACATGATCGTGTAGCTTTGCGTAGGCACTGAACGATGAGTTGAAGTGTTATACGATAGCACTACACGATTGTGTAGCTTTGTGTGGGCGCTGAACTTTGCGTTGAGGCACTATATGATAACATTACACGATCGTGTAGCTTTGTCCAGCGCTAGACGATGGCGATACATGATAGTTAGAAGACGCAAGATGATTCCGCTACACGATCAAGCAGACACTAGATGATCGCACTAGATGATAGTCGTCAGCGCTACACGATGAGCCTTAGCGAGATTTCGAGCATGGAGCGAGAGCAGCCGGTTCAACCGGTTTTCTTGAGGTCCTATCCGATTCAGCCTCAAAAGGTTTTTGGTAGGTCTGATTCAGATTGTTTTGGTTCAGTTCAAGCGGTTCGAGCAGTCCAGAAGCGATTTTGAAGCTGTTTTGTAATAATTGTTTATGCCAAAACTAAAACCATATCACTTTGTGTTTAATTATTTATGCATTTGATGTATGTTATAATTAAATAAATCTTGTATGTGCATACAGTATGCCATGTAGATTTAAAACCCCACTATAGGAAGCATGTTACGGTTTCTTGTATTTAATATAATTGTTATATTAAATATTGAATGCCTTTGATGTATATTGTGGATGTTTAACATGTCTAAAATTTTGTAAGCTGTTATAAAATTGGGTTAGACGATTAAAATCCACAACAAAGTACAGCTGCATGCTCACGTAGGTTAACCACTCGTTTTAAAAGTTAAAATAGTTTAACAAACTTGTAAAACTCGATTACAAACTCAACGGATATATAATCCTGTCGAAGGCTAGGAGTACTTAAGTTCGTCTATGGAACACCTCCTACCTGGGGATTATGGCCGAACTATTGAGCGGCGTTAACCGGTTTTATGAGAATATGTGAGCGATGTGAGGTAATAAAACGGTTTATTACCTAGACATCGTAGGTTTAAATGCATTTATAAGTGTTATACTTGGATAAACCACTGAGACTTAAGGCTGTTTTTATTAGCCGAAAAGAACCTAAGTATAAATTCACCCAATTAATAGAACACTTTAGTGGGAGTTCAATAACTTCTATATGATAAAGTTATTAGAACACTTAAGTAGGAGATTAATAACATATATGATATGTTCAACCATCTTCTTTGCATGATAGTCTGCAATATATTGAGAGATTGAAGTGGAATTGAGGCATGCAATCTATAGAATTTTTGCTGAAAAATTCATGTTGAAGAAGGTATTCTTCAAGTGGGTTGCTGCTGTGAGCCCTTTTCTAAGTTCCCTTCATTCAAGCTTATTTTGAGTCCCACAACTCAATCTAAAGCTCCAAGAGAATAGTGAGGAAGATCTTGAGGAGGTGGTCTACAACAAGATTTGGAGAAGTTAGCAACTAAAAATCGAGCTTTGAAGAAGTTCTACAAAGGTATGACTTGAAACCCACTTGTTACTGTGTAAGCATGCTTTAGTTACTGCCATAATTAATGAATTAGAGCGCTTATTGATCCTTGCTGCTTCCGCTGCTTGCTAATATACTTCAACACTCCAAAAGAATATGAGAGAAACAAAGGAATCCCAAAAAGGTGGACTGATGTATGTAGATGCTTGGGTCAACCATAGATCAGCCAAAAGTACCATGGTTGACTCGGGAGCCACTTAATCTGAAATAGAAGCTAGACGGTTGAACCTCCATTTGGAAGGAGGCACAGGTAAAATGAAAGCAGTGCACTCAGTGGCCTTACCTATTACAAGAATGGTAAAGAGAACAGTCGTAAAGTTGGGAGATTGAAGTGGCCTTATCGACTTCTTGATCGTCAAAATGGATGACTTTGACGTAGTGTTAGGGATGGAATTCTTTCTTGAACACAAGGTAATACCGATACCCCTCGCCAAGTGTCTAGTGATCACAGGGTCTCCGCCTACCGCTATATATATCGGGATCAAACAACCGAATGGGATAAAGATGATCTTGGCCCTCCAGTTGGAGAAAGACCTTACCCACGAGTCAATTAAAACCACCGAAGAGAAGACCCCTCAAGACATTCTGTGTGTCTTGGGAAAATGTCGCGTTGTCGAGCCAGACAGTTTACGCAAGTCTCTGCCTCCAAAGAGAAGGAGAAGAAAGTCCAGATGCTGAGAGTTCCTACCAGGGGGACAAATTTCGAGTAAGATTGTGCCTAAGACAGTTTCAATATCGAGGTCAAAGAGAACGTCGCCTCGTGAGCAGCTATAGAGGACCGGTGGAAGTCATCGAAAAGGTTGGGGAAACCTCTTACCTGCAATTACCATCATGGATGGAGATTCATCCTATCATCCATGTAAGTAGATTGAAACCCTATCACTCCGCCCATGCTGATGAGTGATGTAAAGTGGTGACTCGTCCGCCTGCCACGCCAAAGGGAACGACAGAGGAAGAAGTCAATGGGAGACTTGATGGAAGAAACAATAGAATTGGAAGACGTGGACCATGTTTGGAAGAGTTTCTGGAGAGGTGGAAAAGTTTCCAAGACAAAAAAGTTCGTTAGGAGCACGTAGAAGACCTTAAGGCAACTGCTCAACAATTTGCTGAGTTCGAGCAGAGTCGGTTAACAGGGACGTCAGCCAATTGGGTGGGAGAGAATGTCAGGGTCATGCTCTTCTAGGGCGTGTTGCCCATGGCCGCAGTCTGCCTTCACGTCTTTTTACCATACTTTTATTCTATGTATGTCTTTTTTGCTAGGTAGTTTACTTTTTATGTACTTTTCTTGTGTGTGACCACTCCTCCATTTCCATATACAAGGGCAACAAATATGTTTTTTTTAAGAATACAGTATATGAAGGGTAAGACTAATCATCATATCCTCGTATTAGTGAGTTATATGTTTTAAAGCCGTGTTATTGCTTATTGATTTATAGCTGTACGACTAATGTTCATTGCTTAATCATGCTTTCAAACATTTGTGAAAACCTTTTCCTCTAAATCCATTTTCTAAAATCTTTTCTAAAAAATAGGGGTGGAGGTTGTGTAAACATGTTGGGATTGGTGTCTTAATTCTCCCGGAGTCTCGTTTTGTAAAGATACACATTGTTTAATGAATAAAATTAGTGTTATTTAATTATGGCATTTACTCATATCCAATAAACAAAGCTTCTTGGTTAACTTATGTGAACTTAAGCATGTATATGTGATATATAAGTGGATCACGCCTTAAATATTAACCAAAATAGGTCTGTAGTATAAGGATTAATGTGGGATACCTGATCCTGGTGACTCTACGGATACGACCCGCTTTGTAGAGTTTGCAAGTGTTGTAAACTACTACAGATGGTAGATCCTGACCATTCATGTGGAGACGTGGAATGGGGGTGTCCTATACAAAGAGTTTGTATAAGACCTAGACCACGAGATGACTAGACTCTATATATAACGCCGTTGATACTAGAGATTTGCATCTCACCTAAACGACCATAGGTGACACGACCTCAATCCTGAGTGTTTTAGGAACTCCTGCCTTTGAGGGCGATCCTTTGATTAGTATGGGTGAGAGTGGCCAGATTGCCAACTCAACATGCCTACCTTTTTTAGGACTCGTCTGATCTGGGAGCTGGGAACTCAATCCACAATATGGAATTCACTCATTTCCCAAAGCAGGAATAAGTAGAGAGATTGCTCCCTTAAGGGCTGATTCTGGGGCTTGAACATAGTGGTCATAGTTTCTCTTTGGAAGAGAAGACTCAATCATATTAGGACTATGACTTATGTTCATTAGAGGGATCAGTGGTACTTAAAGAAACAGATGTAATTACAAGGGCATAACGGTTATTGGCCCAACTGTACTTACGAGCGATCTGTGAAGGATTGTCGCACTACTGATTGGTTAAGATGAACACATAATATATCTGTGGTAAGGAAAGTTCAACTGTCGGTCTTTAGTGGAATTCCTGACAGTTAACAGATGGTGGATCCCGTGACTAAAGAGTTTAATCAGTTATTCACTTGCCGTTGGAGCTTCGAGCTACAGGTCAATGTGGTCGCATTGGTAGCTCAATGGGTTCAGTTGAGGATCAGTTCTTGGTGTTGATTTGAAATGTTCAAATTGACAAGAAGTATTTTGATTATATGTGATATAATCGGTTTGATGTATGAGATACGTCTAGTGGAGAATTGATGTAAATGAAATTTACATTAAGTACCATGGAATAGGAAAAGAACTATGGCTTATATGTTTCATAAGATAAAATATTAAAACTATAGGTTATAAATATAGTATGATAAGTTGGTTATCATTTATATTTATAATAATATTAATTATTGGATAATTAATTCTTTTTCTTTTAAATAACCAAAGTATTGGGTGGTTATTGAATCATGGTAACCGTAAGTTTAAAAGGAAAATGGTTTTCCTATTTTGAAAATAAGTTTTACAAAAGAGTTTTTACAAAAGATTTGAAAAAGGTTTTGAGTTTTTTCTCTCGGCAAAAAGAAACTTACGAAGTCATGAAGTAAATACGGATTTACTAAACAACGGCTGGACGAGCTAAACGATCGTGCAATATTTACTAAACGATCGTATAGCTTTGCTCTACGATCGCTGGCCCAAAGTAAACGACTGTGTAGAGTCTGTAGGCGACAGACCGAGCTAAACGATGAGCTAAACGATCGCATAGCTTTTGCTAGACAATCGCTTAGCTTTATTTAAACGATTGGGCATCGACCTATATGATAGGTCTTCACCATCTCCCACTTGCCCAGTCATGTACGCGATCGATGTTTCCTTTGTTCGTCTGCTTCATACCAAGTTCGAACAGAGCCTACCCTCTGGATTCTCACACTGAGAATACCAAGGTAGCCTTGTTGGTGCTGTCAGACTCAACTTGACACCGTCGAGGTTTTCTGGAGGCCTTTCGTGGTGCTACGGAGGAGTTCATGACTGAGGAGATCGTTGAGGATGAGCGCGAAGTGTTTGTGCTGTGTTCATTGCTGTGTTATGGTCGTGTAGATCGAGCGTTCGAAGCTGCTGTTGTTCGAGCGGTCGTACACAAGGAGCGTGGAGACGCTTTTGCCTATGTTCGTACAGAGTTTGCTCTCTATACATTACAAGTGGATCTACAATAGAAAAAGAAGTGTAGATGGAAAGGTGCAAACATTTAAGGCGAGATTAGTAGCGAAAGGTTCTAGCCAGGTTGAGGGAGTGGATTATGAGGAAACTTTCTCGCCTGTTGTTATGCTAAAATTTATCCAAATTCTCTCGTTCATTGCCACATATTATGACTATGAAATATGGAAAATGGATGTCAAGATTACCTTTTTGAATGGTAATCTTGATGGGATAATCTACATGTCTTGGCCACATTTGAGTTTGTTCATGCTGTAATTTCTGCATTTGAATTGTATAACCGCTTGTTAGAAGTCGACTGTAAATATATGTTCATTCATTTGAGTTTGTTCATGTTGTAATTTCTGCATTTGAATTGTATAACCGCTTGTTAGAAGTCGACTGTAAATATATGTTCATTCATGATTGTAATTTGGAATAGTCTTGTTTTGCTGCTCATGGAAATCTCGAGTCCAATTTCCTTAAAAACACTCATTGTGCCATCGGCTTTTCGAATTTGGATTCACTGGCTTGTTCGAGGGTGAGAACAAGTGTTGCACAATCGCCTCGAGACCCTTACGAAAGTGCGGTTGTGACACCGTGCGCCCAGCTACCCATTAGCCTACCCATTTACTTGTCTTGATCATTTGATGCTTGGTAAACTAGTTTGAGTCCATTTAAGATTTTCGTGGGTTTTTGGCCATAAAATGAATAAATATGAACTCTAGGATGATTTAAGGGTATTTGAAGATAATTTAGGAATTACTGGAGTTATAGAATTGCTTAGGGAATAACCAAGAGTTATGGTCTAATTTTCAGGCCAAACAGAGATTGGATTGACTTATAAACCACTAGGAGCCAATCACTGACCGTTAGTGACAATTGTTTGAAAAATAAATTCTTTTATGGTTTATGAAATGATTTATTATGAAAATGAGTTTATGAACTTAGAATGATATGGTTTTGAGCATGATTTACCTAGTAAGAGTTTTATGATCTAATCTTAAAATGCTATGTTTTGAACACAATTTACTTGAATTGAGCTTTGATAGCCAATTATGAAATATTGTGTTTACAAAGGAAAAGAACTTGCTCTTCATGACATTATATCTTCTATGGAATGTTTATGAAATTGCCAAAGAGTGTTGTTAACCGTTTCTATTAAAGAAGAACAGTTTCAAACCATTAGGCTTTGTATCCTAGATATGATTGTCAGGCTTTCAGATACTCAAAAATAGAAGAAGGTATCTAGAAAGTTCAATATTTGAGTATGATATACATCTTTGGGACCCACCCTAGCACATATACAGGCTTTGGGCCGTATGAAAGGGTGCTAAGCCCTTTGGGAGCCTTCTATGTGCATGTATGAGAGCCATCGATATTGAATGTATTGAGTTTACTCTACATCAGCTAAGGCTAACGATCTTGAGAGTATTGAGCTTGCTCTACCTCAACTAAGGTTATTAATACAGGTTTAATGTGAGCTTTATAGATGCTGATGATATAAACCCGATTTACTATATTTTCATGGTTTCCTATTCTTAATGATTTTATACATGATTTATGAACTCTAAGTTTATGAGATGTTCTTCCAGATCATGGAAAGTTATCTTAAATCTTATATTGTTTATAAATGATTATACATTTAGCTCTTTTCAAAACCATCACTCACTAGGCTTTCTAACTCATCCTTTGCTATGTTTTCTTCTCCTAGGTAGGGAAAGAGTTCCTGGTGCTTAGCCTACACAAATCCAATTGCTACTGCATCAAGTTGTCAGATAGCTCAAGTTTTCTTAGGTTTTTGTATGTATATAATTTTGGTCTGGTTTGGCATGTATTTATAATCATCTAGAGTGGAGAGATGAGCTATTTGTTTGTACTTGTTGATATGTTTTATGGGATGTGAGAGGAGTTGGTTTTGTTTATATATATATATATTTGTAAATATCCATGTATGTATGGACCCATATGTAGATTATATGAAGTCCTTGATTGCATATGAGACTACGGGTTATGACGTGAATGCATATGCATATGTTGAATATCATGTTAAATAGGAAGTAGATGGACAATAAATGTCATAAGATGGTTGATGTTTACTATCTTCACAATCTTTCTAGGTTAATAAGGTAATTGGGAGGAGGTGTGACAGTTCTTGCTTTCTCATTATTCAAATATAGTATATTGTGCTCAGAAGGTTGGGGAGAAAAATATGTTCCTACTAACTCACTATTCAAATACAGTGTATTTTCAGAACTTGAACCAATAATAGAGACATGCTCAACAACTACACATATATCATTTTGGGGGCAGTCCGATAAAATAGACATCAACCACAAAATATCCTTATTTTCAACAATCTTAATGGAACTAAAATTGTTGGAACCATCCCGATACATTGTCAACCGAGATATAGTTTGCCAGAGGGAAAAAGCTTACCTTGGATAAAATGTTCCACAAATTATTGAAAGGATGAGTTTGATGAAATTTACGCCTCAATAACCCCAAAATCATGATAATGAGAATTTTCATCCCATGTACCATCAAACAAAGCCTACTTCTATAGTAACATTAACTAGAGAAGAAAGCACGTCAAACCAAAATTAAATTCTAAACTTATGTGTCGATAACAAACACTTTTTTTTTTTCAAAATATTGATTAAGAAAGATTTAGATTAATTTAAATTCGAAAAGAATAGGTATAAAATGTGAAGTTAGTAACAACCAAATTGAAAATTCGAAAATATGAAAAAGATAAAATTAATTTTGACAAAAAATATATAGAAAATAATGAAAAAATATTTAAATAAATCATATATGGTAATAAACATTTAAAAATATTAAAAAAATATTTTTGAAAAAGTAAAATTGAAAATTAGTTTGGACAAATCAGACACGATATTAGAATTTAAATTTATATTTTGGAGAAAAAATCAATAAATTTTTGTTAATCATTATTAATTCAAAAAGTAGCTATATAGAATTTAATTTACTAATATAAAATAAATTTCGAATTTAAATTTGGTGAAAAAAAATCAAGAAGGAATTATTAATTGTTATTTATTGAATCAGCTAGACTGCAATTTGATAACTAAAGCCTTAATAATTACAACAAATTTTTAAGAACACGAACCACAAAACCAACAATTCTATTAGGGACAAAACAGGAATTCAAAAAATATCCCACCCGTGATCTACACTTACTTTTTCAAAAATCTTATTATTTTTCAAACGAAACTTAAATCGTGTCTACATCATTCAATTTCTCCAAATTTTTAAAATCTAACCAACACACAATTAATAGTCGAGATCATGGTTAGGTTGCAACCACATCCAATAATAATTTCTCATATTTATTGCCAATGTCTTTATTTGATCCTTGGGCCGGGAAAAAGACAAGTGGAATAATGTGATCCTAGCCGTTGGATCAAGCAGTGGAGCTAAATTTTAGGGTTATGTTATAATTGATCGGACGGTGATTAGTAGTTGGATTGTGTTGAACATCATGGTCATAGCAGGCATGCCAGAGAACCACATATCCATATCCACTCCAACCAATCAACGTTCTTCATACCCCAAAAAAGAAATTATTTTTTTGTTATTGTTATTTATTATTAATTTATCTTCCTTTTTTTTCAATATAAAATATATATAATATTCATTAGGTCTTGCCAGCTTGACCGAAACATAATTTAAATCATTGGCTCTATATCATATTAGAAAAATGTAAAGTTTCATCTCAAAATTATTTGAGAAAATTTATAGTACTATGATAATATAAAAAAATTCAATTCACCGTTTGCCACAAAAGTAACATTGAAGAATTATGTGAGATTGATGAAATAAATGAACAATAAAATATTAAATCATTTAATGACATGTCAAAAAATGAATGGAATAAGTAGTTAGCATTATGATAGTACTAGATATTTTTCTGAATTGGTAATTATTATGAACTTTATTATTATTGTTATTATTATAAATTTATCAATTGAAATAGCTCATGTATCTTATAAAAGATGTGAGGTCGATTAATATAATTAAATTTATCATAACCTATCAATTTAAACTTTTGAGTTAATTAGTAATTTAATAAGATCTTCAATACCTACTTTTATTTAATGATATTATTATTTAATGTCATTTGATTGAATACCAATGCATCCTTTGTTTAGAAAGGATGTCACGAAGGGTTGCTGCCCTCCAAATTCAGGCATATGGTGGTACATGTATAGTGAAAGGGTTATACTTCCATTACCAACACACTTTGGACTCTCATCTAGAATACCTTGGTATTTATACCTTCTAGGCAATTCTCAATCTATTCATGTGAGACAAAACTTCTCACTCGAACTTTTCCTATCGGCCTAAGCCCAAAAGTCATTTCCAACATCCTTGTCATCCTAATCATCTAATAACATTGAGGATTTGATTTTGCATAATCACTTGCCCTGGAAAAAAAGGAAAAAGGAGGAAAAAAAAAACCCTAGTAGTCCATGGACTATATTTGTTGATGGAAAAATATGGACTATCACTTGACCTTCATGTGCCACCATGTTGAATTTGCATTTTGGGAAAGAGGTCACTTGCAAAATAATAATCAGAATAACACATAAGTGTGTTGTTTGCCATAGACACTTTGATGCTTAAGTTGATTTTTAACATAACGGTCAAAGCAAGCAATTTAGAAAAGAACCTGAACTTAATTATCTCAAACTTATCTATATGAAACTATCATGGTATATTGTTGGCGTCCAAAGAAAAGGAGCAGTGGCCTCGACCTCGAAGGTGGAGAGGACCAATGCTTTGTCTTCTTGTCTTTGACATTTGTCACAATGAGAAGGGCGAGTTGGTGTCGGCCTCCAAAGCGGAGGCGAGTCAATTGCTTCACCCACTCTTCATTGGAATCTTTTATAGACCTATTTCCTATCTTTTGCGGGTCCGTTTGATTTCTTCGCACAAGTTTGAAATTACCTACTATTAGATAACATGAGATTTCATCTCAAAATAAATTGAGAATGAGAGTGGTCCATCTATCTTTTAAACATGGTGAGATCCCTTAATTTTTCGAATGTAGATCTTTTATCATCCACAACAATATTTGTCAATATATCAAAATGCTAATTATTACATCTGTTAAAATGTATAAGTTTGAAAGTTCACCCATTTCCATAAACAAATACTAACATGAAAAACGATAAAATAAAATAAAATAGAAACATAACACTATGAGCTAAGTTTACTAGTTAATTAAGAAGATGATCTACTCTCTGAAGTATAAGGAATTCTGATGCTGGGGAGATATTTACAATACTAAAAACATTAATAATTAAAACACAAACAATAAATTTTATTTGAACCAAAATCACAACGAGAACTTGTGAACTTGGAAAGTTTTCCATGAAGTGAGAGATTTTTCTTAGTATTAATTATTAAAGCAGTACATACGGAACTATATGTGATATTGGGTAATTTTACTCTTTATATATTCAAGAGAAATTTAATCGGTCCAGATTAACTTTTGGTCCTTCAACTTTTATGAAATTAATAATTTAGTCCTTAAACTTTAATCAATAACGATTTAATCAATATACTTTCAAATTTATAACAATTTAATCCCTAATTTTAATAAATAACAATTTAGTCTTTGTACTTTATAATTTATAATTATTTAGTCTCTATCATAAATTTTTTTTTATCACAATTAAGGACTTAGTCTGTATAGCTTATAAATAAATTTGATTCCAAATAATCAATTTATCAATTTACACGTATAAGGAATTTTAATAAATCCTATTAATATTTTTCATGATAGGGACTAAATTATTAGAAATTGTAAAGTACTAGGACTAACTTGTTATCAACTCAAGTTGAGGAATTAAATTGTTTCATAAAAGTTCAAGGATCAAAATAGTTTTTTAATCTTGAAATTAGTTAAATATAATAATAATAATAATAATAATAATTTTTTCATGAAAAAGAAATACAATAGTGTAAATATGTTTCTAAAATGTATAGTAAAAATGTTAATAAATAATAAAAAGTTCTTGAAAAAATCTAACAATAAACTTAGGGGCCGTTTGGTCCTCTGAGTGAAGTTAATAAGTCTGGAATTGATAAATCTGTGTTTGGAAAAGTTGGAGTTACTTTCGATAATTGTGAAAAGTAGAGATAGAGGGGAAGATGAAGTTCATTGATAAATGTAAAAGTACAAAAAGAAGAAAAGACAAAGTTACTTGATAAATATGCAAGCTTTAATAGTATTTATTATTGAAATTGAGTTATTGATAGCATCGAAAATGTGCTATCTTCTTATACTTAACTCGGGGTTGTTTAACTACTTAATTTGGTTAAATTGATTATTTTGTAGGATTTGAGTGTACAAACAGTCAAATTAAGCATTCGGAAAAAAATGCATTAAAATAATGAAGTTAGGAGCCAAATTGAACAAATGAAGAAGGAATGACGAATTTTGCCTTGCCGAGCATCGCAATGCTCTTCATATGCTTAAGTCCAACGCTAGCTCAATGCTAGAAGACAAAATGCTCGGATGCAAGGTAGCGTTGTAACGCTCTGGAGATGTCACAACGCCACCGTCACATCGCTCGCTCAATGCTACACTTCAACGCTCTTAGACAGAATAGGCTATGTTGCAACGCTCTTCCAGAGCGAGCGTTGTGACGCTACGTAGTTTGACGGACGATTAACTCAGCGTGCGTGCAATCGAGCGTCAAGACAACGTTATGACACTTAGCACAATTGCGCTACACGTTGCAACACTATCCCTAGTGTTGCGACACTGCGACAAATCTATAAAAGGATCGTAAGGGGTTCAACCGATTACAACACAATTTACACTCGATTTTGAGTGTCGCCACCCTATTCCAGCTCGGTTTTAGCCTCCCTTTTCATCAAAATTCTACAATAATTTCTTCCCCTTTGAGTATTATATCGATTTTGAAGATGATTCGTGACTAAAGGATAAGAACTTAGCTTAGGTTTTGTAGTTTAATTTCGTTCCAATTCGATTCTTGAGACTTTGTTATCTAATTATGTGAGTTTATTTTGAATTTATGAGAATTTATCTTGTGCTTATTCTTCAATTGTCTTGTATGGGATAATCTGACAAATTAGCAATGCATATATAATTGATTGCTTTGATTGGCCCTAATTTGTAATTGTTGGGTAGTCGTCACCTAGAAGCAAGGGTTAAGTAAGTTTGTTGTGTTAAATTGGGATTCTATTTAGCAAACATTTACTTTCTAGCTTAGATAATTCTCGATCAATTAATCGGTTAGACATGGAAATCAATTATTTGGCTTAGTTTTGCCTTTAATCTTAATCCATGTTGATTGATTGATTAACTGAGGATTCTCGCTTTTCCTTTAGTTAACTTGATTTTATAGACTACCGGTTAGGATTCTAATCGAGTAGGCTAAGTTGCAATTCAAATTTCTCATGCATCTTTTGAATAATCTGTAATAGAATTGAAAAGGAATGAATTAAACTAGAACTACCCAAGCTAAGTATTTTGCTCAATTGATAAATTTTCGCATTCTTTCACATCATGCACTTTTCATTTTCTTGCAATTTTTATTCACAATTTTCACCCCTCCCCCCTCCTTTTTTGGTTACTTCATACAAGTATCAACTTTTTAGGAATCCAAATCGGCTCTGTGGTTCGAATCGGACTTGCCGCTTGTACTACTAGTTAGTATAAGTAGTTAGTTCGGTGCATATAAATATTATTTGTGTAGCACAGGTTCATGGACGATGATGAATTCGGCGGCCTATCAGTTATTTACCCTCAACTTAAGAAATTGGTGGACCAAATGATCTGTTATTAATAACTAAACCTCAAATTTATCAATGTACAAACACATTGTAATTGGACATTTAGGATGTATTTGAGGCACAGACTATCCTAAGACTATAATAATTACCTCTTGGTAGTAAATACTATTTTGTATTCTGGAATTAGCTACTGTCAATACTATTTCAAAACTCCTATTTGTCATAATATTTACTATTTGCTACAGTTTTTACTATTTTACATTAATAATTCTTTTTATTATTTGCTATAATGTTTACTATTTCATTCTCAAACTAAAATAGTTTATATCTCAAACACATACTATTATAATCCAAATTAAAATGATCTACACTTCAAACATAAATTATTATAATTAATCTATAATAACCAACTTTTTGCTCAAAACGTCTCTTTGAAATTTAAGGACCAAAATTTAACAATTTCAATAAAGTCTAGAGATAAAAATAGTATTTTAAGAATATATCAAGCCAAAGTCTTCCAATTATATTATAAAAAGATCACACACATGAAGAACTCGTACTTTAATTATCTCTCTTTTTTCGCAGTCTTATAATATATATATATATATATTATATATATTCCTAATTTCCGAATCGCATACTATCACCATTTCATGGGTATCATCATCTCTCTCTTCTCCATCTCTATTTTCGTCCTTTTCTTCTTCAGATTCCGGGCACTGTCCGGCGACCTTTCTACCCACTCTTCCCCGCCGACGTACCCTCTCGTCGGCTGTCTCCTCTCCTTCTACATTAACCGCAATCGCCTCCTGGATTGGTACACTGAACTCTTGTCGGAATCCACCACCGGCACTATCGTCATCTGCCGTCTCGGCTGCCGTCGGACGGTGGTGACCGTGAACCCGGTTAACGTGGAGTATATTTTGACGACCCATTTCCTTAATTTCCCTAAAGGGAAGCCTTTCACTGAGATCTTGGGCGACTTTCTTGGCTGCGGCATTTTCAACGTCGACGGCGATCAATGGCGAACGCAGCGGAAGCTGGCCAGTCACGAGTTTAGTGCCAAGTCGCTTCAGGAATTTATCGTCGAGACGTTAAAGTTGGAGGTCGAGATGCGGTTGCTGCCTGCCCTTGAGGCGTCGGCCCACGACGCTGCAGTCGTGGACTTGCAGGTAAGGGCGGAGCAAAGAAGGAAAAGTAGGGAGAGATGAAGTATACCACAATTATTTTGCTTTTTTTCGTCGTTTGATTTTTAGTTTTTTATTTTTAAAATTAATACTATTCTTTATCCATATTTTCTTTTAGTTTTTATTTTTAAAATCAATACTATTCTTTATCCATATATTTTTTTTAAAGCAAAAGAGTTTAAATTATTAGACAAATTTTAAAGACAAAAATACATTTTTACTATATTTTAATTTTTAAATTTTGACTTAATTTTTAAAAATATTTGTAAAAGATAAATAGCAAAATGAATTAGAATAAATGTTTATACGGTTTATTTTCAAAAAAAAAAATAAAAAAATCACATTCACATAATTATTTATTATTTATTTTGTACATTTTTAATCAATGTATCATTTTTAATAATTAAGGTCTCGTTTAATAATCATTTTGTTTTTTAAAATTAGCACTATTTCTATCTCTAAATTTCTTTTTTGTTATCTATTTTTTATCAATGGTTTAAAAAACTAAGTCAAATTTTGAAAACTAAAAAAAAGTAGCTTTCAAAGAGTTATTTTTATTTTTGAAATTTGGCTAAGAATTCAACCATTGTAAGAAATGTGGATGAAATAACCTTACTTTTCAAAAACAAAAACAAAAAGCCAAATTATTAATAAACGAGGCCTAAGTTCATTGTCCGCATACATAAATCAATTAGGGAATATATTATTGACATAGATTTGGTAGTGAATTAAGTTACTTTGAGAGGAAAATATGAAATGGTCTGGCATTTTCCTAAAAAGTTGGAGGAAGAGAACAAAAGAAAATTCTCTTTTTTAAATGGCTTATTCTTCTTCTTCAAGATTCTATTTCGATTTACAAAAATATCATGTCATATAAATACATCTGAATAACATAATTGACATAGTTAAAAATATATCGTTAATATGTGGGAGAGAATTAAAACTTTTTAAACGACAAAATTTAATTTCTAAAAAAACGATATGCTTTAAAAAAAAAAAAAAGAAAGAAATTATATAATTAAAAATTTACTCTTTTCCTCTTATTCTTTCCCTAAATCAAAACATCAAGTAAAAACATGAAAGTTTGCATCTAATTTTATAAAAGAAAATTACTTGATAGATCTTATATTACATTTATCTTTGTGTATTTTATCTTATTATCTAATTATAACTTGTCATACGCTAACTTTTCTCATTTTTTTTTTAAAATATTTTTAACTTTTTTATGTGTGATTAGAATAGGATGCACCAAGATTAGTGTATGTAGACGTTCCAATAAGTGAAAATCAACTTCATGAATACAAGACCTTTCATATCCGATCATTATGATTTACGTTAAATAAGTTGATGAATGAAGATAAATTTAATATTACATCTAATATGAACTTACATCATTGCAGGATTTATTGAGAGGATTTGCATTTCGAGTCATTTGTAAGATTGTTTTAGGGAGTGAAGAAGAGACGATTTTCACACTTGAAAAAAGCTTCGACATAGCGTCGGAGGTGAGCGCCGGGCGGGCAATGGAGCCGGTTTACGTGATATGGAAAATGAAGAGATGGTTTGGGGTTGGATCGGAGCGACGGCTGAAGACGGCAGTGGCGGAGGTTCACCGGAAAGTGATGAACATAATTGAGAAAAAAAGGAAGAAGATGAAGATCCATGATATCCATCACAGCGAAGATCTCTTGTCCAGGTAACCAACTACACGATCTTCAAATCATATATTAAAAATATTATTTCACACATGCAATTAATATATATTTCAAACAGAATATTTTACATTTTTGTGTGTACTTCTACTGCCTACTTTTTTAATTTAAAAAAAATTATAAAATGTTTTGAAATCTTGCTCATTTCTTTTTTATAATTTTTAAAAAGTTGATTTGATGGGCATTTTTATTGATGACTATAGGTTTCATTTTTATTGACTTTAGGTTTGATTTTAGTCTTTGATTTATTTTTTTTTCAATCTCTCTCTTTTTTTTTTTGGCTTGTGTTTGTTAATAGCCTTTTTTCTGTAAATGTTTCCAATAAGTAACTTTTGATTGTGTTTAAATTATACATTTTGTTGATTAACTTTGGAATTATATTTGGTCCCAAAATTTTACAACCACAAAAATTACACTCTAAATTGTGATATTTTTTAAATTTGATAAATTTACTAAACACAAAATTGAAAGTCTCTAGTTTTATTACACATAAAAAGATCATATTCATATATGTTAGATCAATTAATTTTTAAAAGTATTGAATTTGTTAAAACTTATTCGACACATATTGGATATTTAAAGACATTAAATACTTTTGAAAGTCTATGAACCAAATAGACACGACTTCAAAGTTCAAAAATTTTTTAAAATAATAATAACAATTTTAATATATTAGTTGATATTTAAAAAAGTAACTGATTATTTATTTATTTGTTCGACAACATAAAAGGAGCACATAACATGATAATAAGTTATTATTCTGCAAACTTCTATTGGTTTTTAGATATTATTTTAGTACCTATACTTTTAGTTTCAGTTTACTTTAGTTACTTTCAAAATGTTGTTTTTATACTTTTGATTTTTGTTCATTTTGATTATTGTTTATCAAATTTGGTTCATTTTGATATTTGAACTTTCAAAAAGTGATCATTTTGATCTTTTAAAAATGAAACAAAAAATGAAAATGAAGAGACAAAAAAATCACTTTTTAAAATAACAAAGATTGAATTATAAGGACTAAAATGAATATTTTAAAAATATAGGGACCAAAATGAACAAAAATTGAAAATATAGAAAACCAAAATAAAAATACAGTGACCAAAATAGTATTCAAACCACTTCTTTTCATTTCTCAAATAGAAAATTAAAATTAAAAATGTTATCGAATAAAAAAGAAGGGGCAAAAAACTTTCAAGTGAGGAAAGAGGCATAACTGCTCTAGGTCAAATTCCCTAAAATTTATTTGTCAAATTCATTTTCATCATTAAAATTGAAAATAAATTTTTGATTAAAAGACCATTTTAATCCATATTGATAATGAAACTTGTTTTTGCTTCAAAATTCAAAATGTGACTAATAGTTATACTTCTCTTCAATAAAAAGAACTTTTCATTGCCAACTTGTTGTCTGTCAATATTAAGCATGATGAACAAAATCTGCATTACGACAGGTTGATCTCGATCGGGCATGACGATGAGGTAATCCGAGACATGACCATTAGCTTCATCATGGCGGGTCGAGACACGACTTCAGCTGCAATGACATGGCTGTTTTGGCTACTCTCCCATCATCCCAACATTGAGAATCAATTAGTAGAAGAGATAGACTTGGAATCGGCATCATCAGTTGAAAAAAAATTGGACTACCAATCTCTTAAGGAGCTCAAATTTCTCAAGGCATGCCTCTGTGAAACCATGAGAATGTATCCACCAGTCCCATGGGATTCCAAGCATGCCATTGCCAACGACTACTTGCCCGACGGGACTCTCATCCGATCCGGAGATAGAGTGACATATTTCCCCTACGGGATGGGTAGAATGGAGGCTTTGTGGGGGAAGGACCAGTTCGAGTTCAAGCCCAGCCGATGGCTTCTCGAACAAGACGCGCATGGTGGCAGCCGGAGAAGAGGGGTGAAATTGGTCAGTCCATACAAGTTTCCAATATTTCAAGCTGGGCCAAGGGTGTGTTTGGGGAAGGAGATGGCTTTCCTTCAGATGAAGTATGTGGTGGCTTCAATTCTTGGCCAATTCAGAATCAAACCTATTGCAGGCGACCGCCCTGTGTTTGTGCCGCTGTTGACGGCACACATGGCCGGCGGCTTCAAGGTTTTGATTCAAAAGAGAGAGAAAGATGACAGACAAAGACGCAATTCAAGACAAACAAACAAAATTTTGAGAAAAATATAAACAATCAGAAGAGTCAACGATTCCAACACAGAATTGACAGACCAGAGTTGAAAAATATAGATTCCAAGTGTCAACAATTGATTGCCTGAATTCAGAGACCAAGAATACAAGATAGAATCAGAGGAACTCTTAATTTCACCATTTCTATTTACTTTGAAACAAAATTTGAGTATTTATATTCCTAATATTCACAGTAATTATGAAACGAATAAAAACTCTATTAACAAAGAAAAAAAAAGGATCATTCAAATCAATTAGATTAATCTCTTCTTTTTTATTTTTGAAGATTCCTTGCTGATTTTAATACATAAAAAGATAATCAATTGGCCTGAACTCACTGCAGGGAGACATCAGAACCACCCCTCATATGGGTCCCTCCAATTTCCACTTTCAAAAAAGATCTCAGCATTTAAATAATCTGGAGAAAATCTTCTCAACAAATAAAAAAGTCTTGGCTATACATCTATGTCAGCAAAACACTGACTGATTTCTATAAGATAATAGTATTAAATCGTTTCAACCTAATCGAGAAATAGATCGACAAGCTCGAATTACCTCAGTTGCACCTTTAAATATCAAGAAACATGATATTTGGTAAAGATAACAAACTACATGTCCAAGGAATGATTGTAAAAGTTCCAAGTGGAATTAACAAATCATGAACTTTCATCTTCACAAAGCTTTACCAGGGAGGAAAAAAAAAAAAAAAAAAAAATCTCAACTTTATATGGTTGCAGATTCTACTACAAGAAATATTCCATACTACAATAAAGGATGGTCTAAGAAAATGACTATGAAGAAACCATATGTTGTTCATGAAGCATTGGCATCACCAGCTAATTGATGATTAATGCTTGGCTTGGACTAAAGAGCATGTTTTGTGTTCACATACCATCTGCGCTAATGAAGCATTTGCACGGCATTGAAATGATCCGGTGTTTGCCACTAAACTAAAGGGTGTCATACATGAATCTTAGCATGCTAATCCAATGAAGCTCCCAACAAAAAATGGCAATCCATAGCAACTCAACAAGATCCCAGTCATGTACTTCCAGGCGCATCGCTCCCTGTGGCTGGTTTTCGATTTATGTACCGGATGACAGCATCTTCAACCCTGTTCAATCAACCATGAATTTAATCAAGCTCAAAATGATTAAAGGAATAAATAGGAAATCCCTAGCCCAATGAAAATTGTGTGAGGGCGCCAGCTAAAAACTTAAAAGAATAATCTCTTTTATTGAAAAAAGAAAAGAAAGAACAATATACAGTATAACTTTTATCAATGATGCAAAAACAGAACAGCTACAGAGGAGGGAAAGTTAGGAATATTCTTTCTGGGTTGAATTCACACACAGAAGCCGGTGAGAAACAAAAAAAAAAAAAAAAAAAGATAGTTGTTAAGAAAAAGAAAAAATAGAAAATTTCAAATCCACTGACATAACCTATGAATTGCAAATGATTAAATACGATGATAAGAAACATAGAGAACAGGTGAAATAGAGAACAAACATACCATGGTTGATTGAAGAAATCTGATCGTCGCTCCTTTTCAGCATTTCGACTAGCTTCTCCTGCAAGAAGTTTCAGATCCTTGCTTTGAGATTCAATCAAGGCATCAATAAACTCCACTGGTGACTGACTGAACCCAAGGAAAAATGCACGTCTCCGTCGATGCTCGTGAATTTTCCTTATAGCGGTACAAATTGCTTCATCACATGCATCAATCTCCTTGTTCTTCTCTGCATTGGCTAATAGAGCAGACAATTCCCTGTGAATTGGGAAAGGCACATCGACCAACACATCGTAACATGCTGTACCTACTGGACTATTCCCCGAAAGCTTAATCTTATGCTCCAGATGTATAGGCTGTGGAGGAAACAAGTGTTGTGATATTCTCTGTGAAACCATTGTGAATTTCAATTTGTCTTCCCCAAATACCTTCTGGAGAGGTGGATCACAATGAAAGAAAGATGGATCATTGGGATTCTGAAGTTTCCTAGCCTTTACATAATGCCAGATTGCAGCTATAATTCTTGGGCGAGTATCAACTTCAATACCAAGAACTTCCATCAAAGCAGGCGACAACTTGAATTTCTCTGGAATATAATTCATTTCTAACCGAATATTAACTGAAAATTCTTTATCCCCTTTTCTCTTTACCTCAAAGCCCTCATGAGGTGCAGGTGATCGAGCATTCTCCCATACTATGATGTGACTATCTGGATATAACCTCTGGTCCAAGGAAATTGTTACTCTCTTGAAGAAAGATGAAAATTTAGGGTACAAAGGGTTTGATCTTTGTACCAACCCAGGATGATCGGGATCTATCCCATCTTCCAAGATCCTACCTATTATCTTAAGAGTCCAGGTAGGAGGATCGGCATTTGGTTTTTTGGGTACTGTGTTAACTTGATTTGCAAATGTGTTGAAGACATAAATTCGAAGAGTTTTCTGAATGCAAGGTGGGTTTTTAAGCGCCTCATGGATGTCAACTTTCTTTCTTGCGAGAGCAGCATCAACACGAGACTCAAACTCAAGCAGCTGAGTGTAGAGAGCAGATTCGGGCAAAATTGCAGCAACTTTATCTTGAAGCTGCTTCTCAGGCAACTTCTGCTTCTTTTTGCGAGCAGCGGGCGTGATTTCCATTGTTTTCAACGGCGAAAATGTGGTACCAGGAGAAAGAATAGGAGGCCGAACTGGCGGCTTTTGAGGAATTCGCTTCACACCAGCAAGACCCGGTGTGGAAAATCCTGGTGAAGGCGAACCCATGTTCCCACCACCAACATTCTGGCTCTGAGTTAGGGACAGCCCTTGAGCTTGTAATTGAGCTTGAAACTGAGCGTGAGCTGCCTGTGCTTGAGCTTGGGCATGAGCGTGAGCCTTTAATTGAGCTTGAGCAAGAACCTGAGCAGTGCACAGCGGAAATGGATTTTGAAACCCAGCTCCTAATTGAGCTTGAGCTTGCGGCTGAGAAAACGATGTGGAATTTGCTGCCATAGATGGCGGAACCATCCCAGAATTTCCAAAAGGCGATGAAGAAGCCCCCCCAAGGCTCTTCGGTGGGTTATTATTGTTAATAGACATTACTATCTAACCAATTACTCCAACCAGAACAGTTGCAAACCAACAAAATCTCAAACCTCTACTATAACATTGCCCCCTCAAGTCCAGCCAGAAGAACCTCAAAACCCCCTAAACAATCAAGCGTATCTCGAACTTTTGATCCAATACACAAAACAACAGGAAGAAGAAAAATACCTACCAGTACAAAATTCCCGCTTCTTCGAAGAAATAGACCAGCAGCAGCAGAACCCAAACCTCAAAATTCCAGCAAATGGAGTCGAGCGTAGCGAAAACCCTAACATTACATCGAGACGTCAAAAACCCTAACCCAAAACAAACAGTCCGCAAGAGGAGAAATGATGCCAATCATGAAGGAAATCGATCAAATTACAAGACCCACATTACAAAAACGAAAGGGGAGGTTGGATTGAAGGGTTTGGGGATGAAATTCAAGAAAAAAAGAAAAAAAAAAAAAAAAAAAACAGAATGGGTCAAAATTAAAATTGAGAAAAAACATAGAGAGGGAAGTGGAGTGAATAGAAGGGCTTACAGTGAGAGATGAAGGAAGTAACTGGAAGTACAAGACCCACATTACAAAAACGAAAGGGGAGGTTGGATTGAAGGGTTTGGGGATGAAATTCAAGAAAAAAAGAAAAAAAAAAAAAAAAAAACAGAATGGGTCAAAATTAAAATTGAGAAAAAACATAGAGAGGGAAGTGGAGTGAATAGAAGGGCTTACAGTGAGAGATGAAGGAAGTAACTGGAAGTAGAGCTTTCTTCTCTTAACTAAGAACAGAAACAGAATGAAAATGGCGGAAAGGTGAGAGAAGCGAGAGAAGAAAGAGAAGGCGCTTTCTCAATGGCTTCCCTCTTCTCACAGTCTTTCTCTGTTTTTCTTTACAACCAAAATTGATTTTTTTTTTTTTTTTTTTTTAATTTTCTCACTGAAATAAATTAAAGAAAAATGGAAACTTAAAGGGTAAAATTGTCCACCGACTCGGGTTCCGACCCACTCGAGTAATAAACTGAACCGATTATTTAAAACTTTTAAAATAAGAATAATCACTATCATTTAGACAAATAATAAAAAAGATACTTTTGAATTATAGCAAAATATATGAATGTTATGTAAATCCAATTTTCTGAAATTTTAAAATATCCTCATCGTCTCTTTTAATTATAGTGTACTTAATTTGATATATTTATTAATAAGACTGTAATTAATTGTTCAACTATATATCCCAATAGATTTTCAAGATTACCAAGATCATCATTCCAAGTAGATAATTTGTCATAAATCTCGTGATTTAATAGTTGTTTTAAATTTTTGTTATTCTTGTACGTCAACTAATTTTAAAATCTTATTTCAAAATTTAAAATATCATATTATATTAATTATTCTAAATGTGATTTGTTATTTTTATTATAATTTCTATTAATTTTAATTAAGATGAACGGGTGTTAATTTATTTTCAACATTATAATTATTATTCTTTTATTTTAAATATAAAATATTAGAATACAGCATGTAGCCCTAGCTTCCTTCATTCTAGTACGCTCTCCATAAATCCCAGTAGACTTTCAACGTCAACTAAGATATCATTTCAAGCGGATAATTTGCCATAAATTTCATGATTTAATAGTTATTTTGAATTTTTGAATAAGATTTAATAGTTGTTTTGAATTTTTTATTTTTATATATCAACTAATTTTCAAATCTTGTTTCAAAATATAAAATATCATATTATATTAATCATTCTAATTGAGATTCGTTATTTTTATTATACTTTCTATTAATCTTAATTAAGATTCACTAGTGTTAAATTATTTTGAAAGTTATATTTATTGTCCTTTTGTTTCAAACATAAAATATTATAATACAATACGTAGCCCTAGCTTTCTTCATCCACGTACTAAACTCTTTCTTGTCATGGCTGTTCAACGATTAAGAGCTTTGTTCAAGGGTGATTGGGATGAAAACAATCACTATCATGACTTCCGATTTATTGAAGTTTCTAGTGCTTCAAACACATCTTTTTCAATTTTCATCTTTTTTTATTGATTTCATTTTTTATTCTCAATCGACGATAAGTCTATTTTAGAGGCTTGACTTAATCAATCAAATTCACGGGTGCATAGAGAAAATGCTCGACTTAATCATCCATCGACCAAGAGTTCAAGTTGCAAAGTCTCTTCTTTTCAAAGTGATTCCTATCAAGCCATTATAAAAATGTAGTCCAAGCATATGGACAGTGTTGATATTAATCCGTTTGTCTTAGGGTTGACCCCAACTTGATAGATTCAATTAAGGAATGATGTATCATCGTCGAATATTATTTGTTTCTTTTCTGTCCATGAGATCTCCACGATTGACATCAACACCATATCATAATTGGTTAGTAATTTCATGATTTTTAATTGAGATTTTGATACTTCAATCTAAATCCGTTTCTTTTTTCATGAATGCAATTATTTAGATAAAGTTTTTATCAGTCTAGCCCTCACTTTCTAAACTGATATTTTAGGTCTAGATAAAGAAAAAGTCATTGTTACTAATTTTGGGTAAGTTCAAAAGCGATTTAGATAGATTTGGTTAATTGATTTTTTTCAAAAGCGATTAGATAGATTTGGTTAATTGATTTTTTTCAAAAGCGATTAGATAGATTTGGTTAATTGATTTTTGATTGTAGTGTATTTGTAGTTTAGTGTATTTGTTGGGTGTAGTTTGGACAGTTTATTTGCAAGTCACGTAAATATCTTATCGAAAGTATCCAAAACTTTCAAAAGACTTTTATGACTACAAAACCTTCATTCGAATTACAGTGTAACTATTTTTTTCCTTTGCACGTTTCTTTTATCATACATCTTTATTTTCTCCTAAAATATTTTCCCTCCTTTAAATCATCAAATCATGTTGTTATTTTTTGTTCAAATATCATTTTAATTATTTGTTGGTTTTTTAAAACTTTTTTCAGCTTATTTTATATTTCTGCATTTTGATTTTTTAATTAGTTTGAAAATTTTATACAATCAAATATTAGGTTTTCTTAATTAGTTTGAAAAATTTAGAGCGAAGAGTGAAGACAGACCAATCGCATTTAAAGTACGATGGAGGAAATTATGTTTGCAATGATAGATTCAGAGACGGTAATTCTACTCACAACATCACCATTGTTAGGAGTTGAGATCGACGACGGAGCATGTGTTTATAGGAGTTGAGATAGAAGGAGATGGAACTGGAGTGGTCACTAGTGGTTCTCAATGAGCAATAAATGAAGTCAATGGAGAAGGAGTCGAAGTCGAAGCTGATGTGAAGTATTGGTGGAAGGAGAGGGGGCCATGCCTGACGGAGCAAGAGATGAAGAGAAAATTCAAGTTAAAGGTCTCACCATTGTTAGTGGAGAAGTCGATTTCATAGAGAAAAATGGCGGCAACTTGGTTGGAGAAGAGGTCGGTGCGAGCATGGCCAACTGATGGTATTTAGATGTTTGTTTTAATTACAGTGTAATTACGAATATTTCTAATAAGTCAATTGCAATATCATCTGTATGGCTAAGGATAGTTTAGCCTTTTATAAATTCGTTTATTTTTTTTTAATTTTTATTTCGTTATAATTTTTACGAATGAAATGTTAATTTGGTATTTTTACAAATGAAAAATTAAAATCTGTCATCCTTCTTGTTAGCCCTTTAAAATATTTTTTGCAAAACTAAAGATCCCTATCATTTTTTTTTTTTTTAAAAAAAACAAAATAAAAAAAGCTAACTTATGCCATTGGTTTCTATTTTAATTGCAACATTTTGAAAGTTGATTTTTGCTCTTAAATTTTAACGAGGTTGCTAAAAAATTTAAGGGGTGTTTGGAGCGTTGAATTGGTTATTATAGTTAGTGAGTTATATTAATATGTATTTGGAGTCTAAACTATTTTAGTCTACATTATAATAGTTTATGTTTGGAATGCAAACTATTTTAGTTTGGGTAAGAAATAGAAACATTATAACAAAGGGAAATAGATGATGAGTAAGAATGGTAAACAAGATAGATTTAAAATAGTAATACTATAGTAATTGTAACTTATAATAGTTGAAAATACCAACTATTGTGAATAGTGCCCCAATCGTAGAGTGAGCTATATTTGAAGTTGGAGTCTAAATACTCTCTAAACTTTTCATAAATAAATTAAGAGATTGAGAATAAGATTAAGACTATGGTCCATTAAAAAGCCGTTATAGATATAAGGACACCTATTCCGATATGAAAAGTCGATAAAAATCCCTCCCACTCTCACAATTGTTCAACTAAAGAAAGCTATTGAAATGTCAAGGACAAAATTCAAACTAACCAAAAGCTTTTTTTTTTATGGCCAAAAGATATATACATATATTTCTTTTAGAGTATTTTACATCACAAATTTGAGGGTGAGATTCAAACTTGAATTTAAATTTTTTTTATAGCAAAATAGAATCCTCTCACTCAACATTTAATCTCATTTGCCAACATGAGTTTGCTCCCCTAATTAAGGTTACCTTCAACTAAGAAGTGAGATGTTGGAATTTCTTATCTTATTTGTCTAACTAAAAAAAATTAATATCATTTGATATTTATTTTAAAAAGTAGTTTGATAATATATTATATAATATAAATTCGTTGTAATAGATATATTATGTATGTCTCTTTTTATTTCAAGTTGAATTTCATAAGAGATGCAAACGATCTATCCCAACATTCTTTGATTATGGAGATTTGAAGTTAATTAGTTTCTATTTTATTATCTAGTGATATTTTTGATCTATGAGAATTGATTAAGATTTTAATTAGTCTCCAAAATTTAAAATTAATTTCTCGAATTGACTGATTATTAATCTAGTGGAATGATAATGTAAAAGCTTAAATATGTACTTTTTAGAGATCAATTCAAAATCTTATAAATCAAAGCATCACTGTTGAAATCTTAAAAGTGAAATAGAAAGTGAATTTAAATCTCAGAGACATGAATATTAGTCTTGAAACTAACCAAATAGAGAACCTAACTTCAAAATTTAGTGTGTTTTACCAACATGGATATATGTTTCAAAATGATTTTTATTCATTTAGGACCATAAGTTCATTTATACACATTTTTAAAGATATCAGCACCATTTTAAAACAAAATGATAGCAGAAAAAAATATCCAAAAATTTGTAGCATAAAAATTTAAAATGACTATGACTCCATTTGGGATTGTTGTAGTTTTTAAAATAATTGTTGTCAATTGTACTTTTTGTAAATTTAACTTTAATATGAAATGTAGCAGTGTTTGGTAAATTTCAACTTTATATTTGAATAAGTTTGTTACATGTGTTTGGTAAATAAATATTAAATTATCGTGTTTTAGATATAATGATTAAAATGAATTTAATATTATTATTTTTTATAATTTATAATTATTAAGTAATTGTTTAAAATAGATGTATAAAATAAGATTTAATTTTAAGCGCTAAATTTAAAATAAATAACAGATTTTAAGAAGTGTGTGAAATAAACATGTGATTTAAATGTAATATTAATGTAATATTAGTAGATTTAATCATATTTTGTTTTATGAAACACAAAAAATTAAGATTTTATTATAATCACTTCTCTTCCTCTCAAAATCAATCCCCAAGTCCATGACAGGTTTGAAAATTATTTTGAAATTGTCAAAAACACTTTTGACATAATTAAAATCGTTCTAAAACATGTATCTAATAATTTAAAATCAATATTATGTTTGGTTTTATACTTTTAAATGTGAATTTCATATTAAAAATTGATTTTGAATGATTAAAGATATATTTAATAATGGTTTTCGTATAGCCAAATCCACTTTTGCCAATACCACCCTCACTTTTCTTCATAAATTTGTTGGTTGTCAAATTTTGAAATTAATTCTAGAAAAATATAAATTTATTTAGAATTGATTTTTGAAGAGCTAGTTGAAATGCGCTTTTAGTGTGATGATGAGGATAATCACCCCCATAAAATTTGTCCCACTTTTTTTAAGTAAAATTTGCCCTCCTCATGTATTGATCATTTTTTAAATAAAAAAATACTTTTTAAAAAGTAATTCTAAAATCACTTAAACCAAACATAATAATTCAAAATTATTTTTAAATATATGAAAATTACTTCTAAAATTTAAAATCAAACATCAATATGATTATAACAAATATAATAATTCAAAATCATTTCTAAACATAATAGTTCTAAATCATTCCTAAATATATGAAAATCGCTTCTAAAGTTTGAAGTCAATATGATTGTAATAAATATAATAATTCAAAATCACTTCTAAATATATAAAAATCACTTCTAGAAGTTGGAATAAAAGATCAATATGATTTTTATCATATTTGAAAAGCACTCACAAACATCCCCTACAACTTTTATCACATAATTTTGTTTCCCAAAAAAAAAGAAAAAGAAAAATCTTCTATAACATAATCAATCAAACACCAAACAATGATCACCCTCTGCCCTGGCGCAGAAGCTTCTTCCCTTACTTTACCTTAGTTAACATGTTCCATTCACAAACATATAGCAAGCTCCCCATCAGTATATTTCAACATTACTTTTCACATTAGAGTTTCCATAGTCTTATCAACAACAACTCTATTTTGGACTCGGCCAATCCCAAAGGATACCAGCAACACACTCAAACCACTGCGGGCCAACACAGCAATAATACTTCTAAATACAATCTGTAGTGTCAACTTTCCACACAAAGGATCTTCCACAAAATAATAATATTAATAACAACCTTCTTGAAAATTTTGACCAAGAAAGGCCACATAACTCAAGAAACAAGAAACCAGAGGAAAAGCTCCTTGAAGGGCTAGAGCCCTAAAACCCAACATCTCTTCTCCTTGGACTCGTGCAAGAGTTGCAACAACCAATGGAGGACCGCCATATTTACAGCTTCTCTATCCGTAAATGGACGACTGAAATCCAAAGAGACCGAAGATGAAGCCGAAAGGAGAGTCTAAAGAGAACACATAGCAAATAGGGTAATCTTCCACCCAACAGTCCTCACTTCCATGCCTAATGCAATTGATGTCGTCCCCAAATGATTCTTCACATCAAACAATTTCTCTTAGACAGAGGGCTTAAACCCTATCAACATCAGTTTTGATAAACGCACCAAATTGTAATAGAATTCGTCAATTTGGGTACATATTGAAAGAAATCCCAAACTATAGTGAAACATTGCAACAACAATGAAGACTGTTGATTCACTGTTGTAATGCAAGCATGAGCAATACAAGTAATAATATGTCAACGAGGTTAATTCGACCAACTATTGTAGAATGATTCTTATTAAATAAATGTGACCTTAATTCCTTCTATAACTAATTTCACAGGAATCCTCTCTCACTATTTTAAAACAAAAAGAAAAGAGATGGACCATTTCCAAAATCCAAGCATCAATATGCCAATTCTGTTGACTTCCATGACATTATCACCTTGCAACAAAATGTTGACTTCCATGATATTATCAACAACATGTTCTATCAGATAGGTCGATTATTTCAATATACCTATGATTCCACTCTTGGTGAAGTTCCAAATAGGATTTGAGGTTATGAATATCAAATGGTTCTTCTATTAAACAATTTCTCTCAATGAGATGGGTTAACAATGACTTCCTCAACAATGCTCAGTAGGTAGGATTGGTTTTACCATATCCCTTAAATCTAAGAACTATATTGCAATCCTTCTATGTTTTATCTACTAGATAGAGAACTAATGGAACAAAATGGGGCAAGGGGGACTATACTTCTCTAGAAAGAAGAAAGTGATACTTGCAAACCTGTGTCCTGTGACAGCCAAAAAGGTGGAGTTTCTTCTTCCGTGCTGTCAAAAGTACGAGATGTAGCAAGTTAGTGCTATTTGAGATCCTACTTGACTTCTTCATATCTAGCATTAATGATGCAAAGGCAAAAAGATGCTAGACAGAGAACACGATTAAATAATCTACGAGTTTATTACTTGAACAGCTGAACTTATAGAGCAGATCCTATTCAAGTAAATGTCAGGGCCCCACATGCTCATACTCAACATCTTCATAAATATCAAAGACATCCATGGATACATGAAAGATGTAGAATGTGCGTCACAATTCAGTTTGGGGTGGGAGAGGGAGGGTCCCTCCGACCGCCAGCAGCGGACATCCCTCTGCATTTTCCTTTAAAGAAAAAGAGTATCATGAAAAAGAGGTACCATGCAGAAGTGTTTGGAAGACATCAAATCTCATACTAGCACAAATATGCTTAAATAAAATATTGAGAACAAAATTACAAACAGTGAGTTTTCTCTTTTATCTCAAAGTTATGATGCAAGTTTACAAATATCTTCATATTCAACAGTCTTAAGCATCCTGCCATCATACACACCCTTCTCTATTTGCACTTTAGCACAAAACTTATCAGTGTCAACGCCTAACAACCTAGCATTTGATCCGCGATATGCCCCATTTACTATCCTTACTAAGCCACCAATTTGAGGTATCACTGTTTCTAATTCTTCTTGATCAACTCTCAACACATGCTTGCCATCAAGCATTTCGATCTCTCCAACATATTTATCAATCACTTTTCGCACAACTCCCTTCTGTTTATAGTATCCCTTCTCAGCCAAATCCTTGCTCATAATCTTTACAATTATTCCCTCACAAAGCCAGTAATCCTTCCTATTAAGCTTCTCCTTCTTCATCTCTTCTTCTCTCATCAATGCCTCCAAAGCTGACAGACCACCACCACCCATCCTATTTTTGGAAGTCTCTTTAGGTTTCCCCTTGGCAGTCTCATATGTCTCATCCTCATCAAAAACCACCCTGGAACTCTCTCCTTTCTCCTTCAATTTTGATGATGTTCCCAAAGCAAATCCTAGCTTAACCCCACTCTCCAATTTCAACTCTCTCGTTTGTTCAGCCTCCAAAGGCTCAGCAGATACAGAAGCCAAAGGTGTTAATTGCTCAGCCCTCTCAATTTGCCTCTTTATCTCTCTCTCTTGCTTCTCTTCTTCAGCTAAATCAGCCCGCATCCTCTTATTCTTCATTCTCTCTTTGAAAAGCGTCTCTGAATCTCTATCTATGTAAGTAATGAACCAACCCTTTGGAGTCTCCTCTACTTTACATTGACCAGTTCGACCCAGATGTTTAACAAACTCAGTAAGAGTAGCCCATTGCGTTGCATTCATATGAATATGATGTCTGTCGTTAATGTATTCATTATAGACCACTGTAGCTGCCACGCGACTGAACCGATGGCTACGCTTAATATGCTCCATGAAAGAACTCTCAAACTCTTCAGAGTAGCCTTCAACAATACGATGAGGATTTTGGCCAAAGATTTGCATCTGGCGCTGGTGGCTTTCACTCATACAGTGACATTTAAAGCCATTCTCATCCCGGCACTGCTTTTGACACATCTGGCAATACCATCTCAGCTTCTGTAGCCCTTTTGCCTTGATTCTGTTCGCGATGGCTTTAGGGGTTAGAAATTCGTTCTTCCCCATTGAAATTTCCTTTGAGAATTAGGGTTTTTTTGTATCTGAAAGGTTGAAGACAATCCGATCCTCCACCAAATCGACCCTGATATCAAAGATTCCAAAGAGGGGAGGGGGGAAGAAAAAGGAAACCTCGGGGGCGAGCGACTGGGAGATGGGGCTCGGCGTCGAGCAGCTGGTGTTGAAGGCAGTGGGCAGTGACGCAGCTGCAGCTGCCGCTGCGGCTGCGGCAGAAGATAGAGTAGCGTGGCGAAGTATGTTGCAGCAGAGAGGGATTAAGAAGGAAAAGGGGGCGTTGGCAGCGTTCCGGCGAGCCGGCGGAGGAGGGAGACTAGCAGAGAAGAAAAGACTCCAGAGAAGGGGACGGGCGACAAATTGACGAAGAAAGTTCAGAATCTCGGATATGGAAACGGGAAATTATTATAATCTCGGCTCGAATACAATTATCTCGCCCGAGATTATATGCGTAGTGCCCCGAGATTGATCATAAAGGGTTTAATCTCGGATGAGAAATTGATAATTTTTTTTATCGTGATTCGCTATCCCTCTAAGATTTTGACGATTTTTTAGTAACTTTTATCTGTTTGACTTTTTTTTTTTTTTTTTTTTTTTTCTTCCAGATACCTTGCATATTTGTTAGTTTCGAGGGCAAATGAAATGAGAACAACAAAGAATATATAAGAGGTCAGTTTAAAATTTTGATTGTAGACAAAGAAATAAAAAGAATTTTTATGGCAAATATATAAAATAAGTGGGATAAATTTTACTGAGTTTGAGTTGGTTACAAGGTATATATAATATTAGGTTGGATGTCTCTACTTTTGTGATTATCAATAATACCTTCATTTTTTCCTTAACCAATGACGATGTGTCTTCAATAGCTCTTGTAAATTAACAATAGGAGCGCAAAACACTAGAAGTACGATACCGTCATTTTCAATCTCAATGGCCCAAAATGTACTCTTACTTCTCTCTCACCTTGATTTTATTCTTGAATACCACATGAATTTCAAATTATGTGTGATCATTAAGTCCATTGAATGATAATGTGGTTTAACTAGAATTGGGAGACAATATAGATGTTTTGTTGAATAGGGAGTTTGTCTTCAATGTAGATATGTCTAAAATAAAGGTATTCGACCACACAATACAACAATGTCACACATGATGTGTCTACAATTCAAAAACAATTAGAAAGTAAAGAGATAAACCAAGAAAGATAAAACGCACAGTTTGGTAACTCAATTCGGTGAAATACCACATATGTCTAGGGAATAATATTCTCGTGGAAAGATACTTTTACCAATATGGAGTTAAACAATTTCAACATTGTACTTATCTATGGACTACACACGAATAGCTCAACTCAATAGACGAACACTTAGGTTCTTCCTAAATGTGAGACATTCTCCCCAGGAAACTTAGGCTCCCCCTAAGTATGTGAATATTAGTAAGCAATTAGTTAGGCTCTTCCTAGGTGTGAGAATACCTCTCAATTGTAATCTTCCCACCTTGTTGTGAAGACCTCCTCACTTAATGAACTTAAGCTCCCCCTAAGTTAGAGAATCAGTTCTTAATCAATAAGGAAATCTAAGACTCACCCTCAGATCAAGAATAACCTTCCCAGCAGATTCCATTTCAATAAGCACTGCTTCACGAACAATAGAAGTCCATAATCTCTTTTCTCACGTTCGGTCGTCATAGAACTCTTCAAACACTGAAGTTGCTCAATCAGAATCGACAACCCTAGCAAGATAGCAACTTATCCTTTAGATGAAACGGAAAAAGGAAACTTGGTCCATTTAATTATCGATAGAAACATAAATAAGGAAAGAATCCTCAAGAGCAAAGAATCACAGGAAAATAAATAAGGAAAAAATAATTCTACAAAAATGGTAACTCAAGAGACATCTTGCAAGACATTTTCAGACTACTATATGACGTTGTTGTCGTAACTTCCATTATTGGTCTACATAGCTTCCAAAGACGCCCCTCTTCCTTGTAGTCCTTTCTTTTTCAACTTCTACTAGGTCGGACTATGGGATGACGTCATCGTTGAAGTCCATAGGGTGCATAATAAGAAAAACTAGTAACCAAACTATTGATGTGTTAAAAAGTATGCATATTTACGACTCAAATTATATCTCGAGCTTTAGGACAATCAATATACCATTGGATGGACTAGTCGTTTCTTCCCCACCTGATGATATATCAACTGGGATATGGGCATCTTGATCATTCCCCTTTGTATCCTCCCTACTTGAATGAATCCAGTCATTGATATTAGCTTTGTTAGGGTAGATGCTCTAAATCTCGTAGAGACGTGTAGTTTGTAATTGTATTGTACAAACATTTTATTTATTTAATAAAATATGAGATGTTTTATTTGACATTTAGTAGCATTAAACTCACAAACCAATAAACTAACATCCAAGGTTATCATCTGTAGCTTAAACATGTATGTAGATGTTGGGATTGGTGTCCTAATTCTCCCGGAGTCTCATTGTTCGTAATGATACACATTGTTTTATGAATAAAATAACTGTTATTTCATTCTGACATTTACTCATATCCAATAAACAATGTTTCATGGTTATCTTATGTAAATTTAAGCATATATATGTGATATACAAATGGATCATGCCTTAAGTGATAACCTAAATAGGTCTGTAGTATAAGGATTAAGATGAGATACTTGATCCTGGTGACTCTATGGATACGACCCGCTTTATAGAGGTTTGCAAGTGTTGTAAACTACTACAGATGGTAGATCCTGACCATTCATGTGGAGATGTGGAGCGGGAGTGTCCTATACAAAGAGTTTGTATAAGACTTAGACCACGAGATGACTAGACTCTGTATATAATGCCGTTGATACTAGAGACTTGCATTTCACCTAAACGACCATAGGTGACACGACCTCAATCCTGAGTGTTTTGGGAACTCCTGCCTTTGAGGGCGGTCCTTTGATTCGTATGGGTGAAAGTAGCCAGATTTCCAACTCAACATGCCTATCTTTTTTAGGACTTGTCTGATCTGGGAGTTGGGAACTCAATCCACAATATGGAATTCACTTCTTTCCCGAAGCAGGGATAAGTAGAGAGATTGCTCTCTTAAGGGCTGATTCCGGGGCTTGAACATAGTGGCCACAGTTTCTCTTTGGAAGAGAAGACTCAGTCATAGTAGGACTATGACTTATGTTCATTAGAGGGATCAGTGATACTTAAAGAGACAGATGTAACTACAGGGGCATAACGGTTATTGGCCCAACTGTGCTTACGAGCGATTTGTGAAGGGTTGTCACACTGCTGATTGGTTAAGATGGATACATAATATATCTGTGGTAAGGAGAGTTCAGCTGTCGGTCTTCAATGGAGTGTCTGACAGTTAACAGATAGTGGATCCTATGACTAAAGAGTTTAGTTAGTTATTCACGTACCATTGGAGCTTCGAGCTACAGGTTCATAAGGTACCCTTGGTAGCTTAATGAATTCAGTTGAGGATCAGTTCTTGGTGTTGATTTGAAATATTCAAATTGACAAGAGGTATTTGATTATATATAATATAATCAGCATGGTGTATGAGATACATCTAGTGGAGGATTAAGTGTCATGGAATAGAAAAATAACTATGGTTTGTATGTTTCATGAGATGAAATATTAAAACTATAGGTTATAAATATATTATGATAAGTTAGTTTCATTTAATTTATAATGATATTAACTATTGGATAATTATCTCTTTTTCTCTAATAACCAATTGAGTGGGAGGTTATTGGTGGTTTCATGGTAACCATGAGATAAAAAGGAAAAATGTTTTCCTAATTTGGGTAATCAAGAATTTGTTGTTTTGAGATTTCCTCTCTCGGAAAAATCTCATGGAAAGTTGTCAAGTAAATTGGATTTACTAAGCGACAGCTTGGAGTTAGCTAAATGATCATGGAGTGTTAGTAGGTGATAGACACTCAGCTAAGCGATGAGCTAAATGATCGCATAGCTTTTACTAGACGATCTCTTAGCTTTTCCTAAACGATTGGGCATCGACCCATACGATAGGTTCTTCCATCTCCCACTTGTTCAATCATTTACACGATTGTGTTTCCTCCGGTCTTCTGCCTCAAACCAAGTCTACACAGAGCCCACCCTCTAGATTCTCACACCGAGAATACCAAGGTAGCCTTCTTGGTAGTGTCATACTCAACTCGACACTGTCGAGGTTCTGTGGAGGCCATTGTTGTGTTCGGGGTGTTCCTGACCTTGGCGATCATTGAGTTTGAGTGCGCAATGTTCGCGCAGTGTAGTAGTCATGTTGTACGAGTGTTCATGTGTAGCTGTGTTGTTGTGATCGAGCATTCGTGATCAAGGAGCTTTGGGATAAGTCGACAAAAGTGTGTTAATCTTGTCCTTGATCATATGTATTACATGTAGTAGTTCTGTATTTAAATGCATGGCCGTATATTTCTATTTGAGATTGTAATTGTAAAGTTCTTATACGATTGTAATTTGGAATGATCTTTCTGCTGCTCATGGAAATCCTCGTGTTTGATTTCCTTCAGTAGAGACATACAGGTGGATCATATTTAAGTGATAACCTAAATGGTTTATAGTAGATGGATAAGGTTGGATACCTTATCCTTGTGACACTATGAATACGACCCACTTTGTAGATGTTACAATTGCATAAAGTGCTACAAATAATTTAATCCTGATCATTCATATAAAGACATGTGAGCGAGGTATTTTATACGAGGGAGTTTGTATAAGACCGAACCACAAAATGATTGGTCTCATTATATACTGCCGTTTATGATTGAGATTTACATTTCACCAAGATGACCATAAGCGTGACTTGAAACCTATGAAGGCGGTCCTTTGATTTGTATGGGTGAGAGTGGCCAAATCTTCGGCTCAATAAGCCTACCCTTTTGAGGATTCGTTTGATTGAGAGTTGGGAACACAACTACACAAGACAAAATTCACTCTTTCTCGAGGTCGGGGTAAGTAGATAAATTGCTCCCTTAAGGACTGATTCCAGGACTTGAACAATGTGGCCGCCAACCCTCTCCTAGGCTGAGAGGGGTTTGGGTCATAGTTAGACTATTACTTATTGTTCATTAGATGGATCATGTTGAATCGATATGGCAACCCTAGAGAGGGGGGGGGGGGTGAATAGGGTTTAATTAAACTTTTTTTCTAAATTAACCCAATTAAACTAATTAATACACTTTTTATAAATAATAAGAAAAATTCAATTTTTGCAACAAATAAGATGACAAAAATATGATAATTTAGTTCTATCAAATTTTAGCAAATATATAAGAACAAACTAAAACATACAATAAATTGCTTAAGCTAATTGCAAAAATAAAAAGGAAAGAGTTAGAGAAGAAGACACCGTAATTTTTATAGTGGTTCGGTCAAACTCGACCTATTCCACTCCCCAAGCTCCTCTTGGGAATTTGAATAAAATCTTTCCTACTCTTTCCACAGATTAGAGCCCAACCGTTACACCATTGCTCATTTTATGGGTTCAAGAGTAAATCCGATCCTTTCCACGGTTTAGGATCAAACCGTTACAAATGTTGGAATTTTTGAAGAACACAATACAACTCTCACTAGAGTGAATTTACAAGTTTAAGCACTTAACAAGTTTATCCTCACAATACAATAACACTCTCTCAGGAATAAGATGAAAAGAAAAAAAATTGGGAACTTAGAGAGAGCAACAATGGAACTTTTGAGTTTTGGAGGATTATGAAAAATAAAATTTGTTGGTTTAAAATTTGGAGAGGAAGATGGTTTATATAGAGATGAAATTTTTTTTAGAAAGCACAATTAATTTGGACCATTGGATTTTGGAAAAGAAAAATCAATGGTGGAGATTTTAAACTAAACTAGTCGTTAGATACAAACAAAATATAATATTAAATTCCTTTTCTTTTGAAATTCATTTTCTTTTTAAAATTAATCCAAAAAAAAAAAAATATATCATGTGTCAAAAACTAGCCGTTAGACACAAACATAAACTAATATTAAATTCATTTTCCTTTTAATTCATTTTCTTTTAAATTTCAATTCTTTTTATTTTAAATCAATCCAAAAATAAAAAGTCCATCATATGTCAATTTCTTAATGATCCACCATTCAACCAATATGTTGCCACGTGTCTACATGCAAATGGTCTGGTTATGCCACGTCATCCACCATGATATTTTCTTCTTAGACTTGTTTCGGTCATATCGTCTTCATTTTAGCTCCAATTTGAGTGATTCAAGAGGTGTTGGAATCGTTGTTCCGAGCTCTACGCTATGGATATATTAAAACACTAAGATTTTCAGTAATTAAAAATTGAGTTTGTTATCATCAAAACATTGATTAATTGATTAATTTGATATTAAGGGCCAAAAAGCCAATAGATCAGTGGTACTTACGGAGTTAAATGAAGCTACAAGGACAAAACGTTAATTTTGGTATAGTTGTACTTACGAGCCACTTGTGAAGGGTTATCCCATTATTGACTGGTTATATTCAATGGACATAAAAATATATCTGTAGTGCGAAGAGTGCAGCTGTTGGTCTTTAGTGAAGTGCCCGACAGTTAATAGATGTTGAATAATTTAATTAAGAGAGTTTAATTAATTATTCAAGTACCATTGGAGTTTCAAGCTATAGGTCCATAAGGTCTCATCTGTAGCTCAACAAGGATTTAATGGGAATCAATTTTGGATTAATTTGAATGGTTCAAATTAATTGAGAGAATTAATTATATGTGATACAATTAATTTAATTTAATTATATATGATATAATTACTATAATGTATTTGATACATTATAATATAAAGTTTATATGAGAGGAAATAAATATTTGAATATGATTCAAATATTAATTATGTGAATGGATTCATATAATTAAATTTAATATAAATGGGATTTATATTTAATATCGTGCATTAATGAGAGAATGGAAACTTTAGGTTATGTTGTATTTGATACAATATTAAACTATAGGTTATATATTATATTTGATATAACATATAGTTTAATGTATATTATATGATAAAGTGGTTATCATATAACTATATATTAAATGGTTTATTAAAATAAAATTTTAATCTATTTAAAAAAACAATGTTTTTGGGAGGGAGTTATAACTTCTTACCCATTTTCTCTCTACTACATGCATGTGTGGGTGAGAATGCTGAATGGTCCGTTTCTTTTTCTTCCTTGAGTTTTTATAAAAAATAGAAGAAGTTTTTTGTTTTTCTCTATGAAAAAGATATTTGCAAGAAATATTTACCAGTGGTTCTTTTCTCTTAATTCCTCTCAATTCCCCTTTCTTCTCCAAAATTCACAGAGCCCATAAACTCTTGTGATTCTCATCCCAGAGAATATAGAAGGCTCTAATTGATGGTGGTCATTAAGGTTTCAAGACTGTTGCAATTCGTGATCAGTTTCGGAGAAGGGGAAATACGCGAAGAAGGTTATTCTTCAAAGGTATCATTTCCTTATCTTTTTTCCCCTTCAAATTGCATGTTGTAAAATTAATTTTAGTTTGATTGCATAATGTTTATTCTATAAAATTCGCTGTTCTAATAAAATTGGATTTGGGAGCGATCTCCGCTTCCGCACTAGACCTTCACCGATTCCTTCAAGCTTCACATTGTTCCTCAGCAGGTGGACCCATATGTATGTGTTATGTAACCTCTGGATCCTTAGTAGGTAGACCCTTTGTAACTCGTGGATCCTCAACAAGTGGATCTATAGGCGACTAGTGTAAAGTATCGTCCCTTATCGCCAGAATACTGTTGAGGATCAACTAATTTACCCTGTAAGATAACAACAAATATAGATCTTAAACCCTAAGATAACAATATATATATATATGTGTGTGTGTGTATAACCTAAACCTTACAAATATAAAGCAACACAGATATAGATCATAAATTAGAGGTGAGCATGATAGACCGAAAAATTTAGTCGACTGATCGAATTGAAGTCAATCGATTGAAAAAGGAGAGGGTTCAATCGGTGTCGATTCGGGAAAACTACAAATGAAAAAATTAAAAAAGAATAAAAGAATAAAATAGATCGATTGATCGACTTTTACTCCTTGATGGTCAAGGTTGATTTGAACATTTAATAAATCGACTATAGTCGGTCCGGTGGTAGTTTGGTCGAAAAACCGACTCTGACCGATCGATGCTCACCCCTATCATAAATTACCTTCAAAAGGTGTTGAGTTTTATGTCGTAAAACTTGAGAAAAAATCAATAAGGTGTTATTGAATAGAAATCCAATAAACCTGAAAATATTTTGACTATGGGATGAGTACTTGAACTTTATGTGAAGACATAAAGGTGAACCAGGTTCGAGTAAATAGTCAAAATGATCTATAGTATATGAATAAGGTTGAGTACCTTATTCTAGTAACACTATTGGATACGACCTGCTCTATAGTTGTTACAAGGAGTTGTAAAGTAATACAAACGAAGTGATCCTAATTCGTTCATATTGGATATGAGGAGTGTGGGTGTCCTTGTGCAAAAGGGTTTGTACAAGATCAGACCACGAAATCAGTCACTCTTACTTTATAATGTTGTTTACTGTTTAAGACTGACTATTTCAAAAGGATGACCTAGGTAACTTGACCTTAATCCTAAGCTAACTATGAACTCCTGTTTATTTGGAATTATCCTTAGATTTTTATAGGTGAGGGTTGGCTCAACAACATCGGCTCAATAAACCTCCCATTTCAGGGGTAAGACTGGATAGATAGTTGGGGATATAGGGTACAAGATGGAATTCACTCCTACCCGCTTTAGGGATAGTAGAGAGGTCGTTCCCTTAAGTGCTGATTCTGGATTTTGAACAAGGGGCCTCACCCTCTCATTGACCTGAGAGGGACTTGGTTTTGTTGATTGGATTACAAAACAATTGTTCATTAGGTGATTAGTAGAGACTTAAGGAACAAAAGGTAATTTCTGAGATAAAATAGAGATTTGACCCAGCCGTTATTACTAATAACCTGTGAAGGGTTGACTTACTAATCATGGTTATATCGAGAGGACATAATATATCTACAGTGAGAGGAGTACAATTATGGGCTTTAGTGGAGTGACCCATTAGTTAATGAATGAGGGTTAGATTGGTCTAATGAGTTTAGTCGATTAATCTCGAATCGTTGGAGCCTAAGATCTGTAGGTCCACGAGGTCCCCCTACTAGCTCGAAAATGGATTAGCCCTAGAGTAGTGTGATAAGTTAATTTGAAACGTTCAAATTAGAATCAAACGAAATTGGAGAAATTTAAATATATGAAGATGGATTTGTGTAAAAATTAATTTAATATTGGATATTAGATTATTTAGAATTGTTTAAATTGTTTAAATAATTATTTATTAATTTTATTAGAAAATTAATTTGTGAAATTAATAAATTTTTATTTTAGAAATAAAATATGATTTTAAAATCATTTTTGGATTTTGGAAATAGAAAAACATAAAATGAAAAAATCGGTTTTTTCATCTTCATCTTCAAACTAGCTCACAAAGAACTCATTATCTTCAACCTTTAATAACTCCAAACATGAGCTGCATCCCATGCAGTAAAATCTCTTTGCATGATAGTCTGCAATATATTGAAGAGAATGGAGTGAAGTTGAAGGGATGACAACCGACTGAATTTTTCTGAAAAATTCGGGTTGAAGAAAGTGTTCTTCATTTTGGGTTGTTGTAGTGAGCATTCTCCAAATTCCCTTTGATTATAGCTTATGAGTCCCACAACTCAATCTAGAGTACCAAGAGAATAGTAGGGAAGATCTTGTGGTGGTCTGCACAAAGATTTGAAAATTTTAGCAGCTGGAAATTAAGATTTCAACGGTTCTTCAAAGGTAGGTCTTAAAACCCATTAAATTCTGTTTAAGCATGCTTTCGTTTTACCAAAATTAATCAATTAGAATGCTTATCAATCCTCGTTGCTTCCGCCGGGTGCTGGTACTTGTCTAACAAAAGGATCATTAGTATGTCCTTGATCGACTTCAACACAGTCGTGACCAATGAATTTAGGTGATCTAATCGATCCTTGAGGTGTTGCAAGTGTTGGCTGCATTCGCACGTCCTCTATTGTCCACTAACTAGAATCATCACAAATGGACCCCTTAGTTGGATGATAAACCCTCTTGGGTGGACCCTTCACAAGTTTTTCCACTATTTTGATGCCCTCACCACTCAATGATAAATTGAAGGAATCAAATTCCTCGCGGAAGTGTATGAATGTAGTGCCTTTGGAGTTCAATTTTGAAAATATAAAATATAGAGAAGAAATAACTGAATAAGCATCGATACAAGAATTCTTTGAGAAGGAAACAAGAAGAGATCATGAGGAAACTCACCCTTGAAGAAAACCTCTTCTTGATTTTCCTCTCCGAAGTGCACGAACACGGAACTGCCCAAACACTGAAAAATCTTTAACACAGGACACCACCACTCGAAGCCTCTGTTATTCTTTGGCAAGGGAAGGGATTGTGGTCTCCTTTAGTGTTTTTGGAAGAAGGGAAAGGTAGAGAGTTTGAGACTGAGTGAGAGACCTTGAGAGGACTTCCCATAAGTTTTCACGTTTCTTCTTCTTCTGTGTTCTCTGTATACTCAATACAATGATGAAGAAGAAAATAGTGGGAGTTACATAACTCCCTCATGTGAGAAACAAAATAACTCTCCTAAAGTGGGGAATTATTAATATTATATTTAAATAATATAATTAATTAATTAATTAACCTTTACTTAATTTGTTATATATTATGTATCTTAATCATATTAAAAGGCAATTCTCTCTTATAACCTATAGTTTTAATATGAATCATATTCACATTAATTTTAACCTATAATATTTATCTGAATCTAATTCATATGAATAATATTTGGATCTTATTCAAATATTTATCTCTCACATATTTTATAGTTTTAATTATAAACATATTTATAATTAGCTATATACTATAATGTATCAACATACATTATACTTTATAATCACATTAATATAATTAACATATTTAATTCCTTCAAATAATTTAAACATTTCAAATTATTCAAAAAATAATTATCTCTTGTTTTATCTTTAGTGAGCTACTAGCAAGGGGGTTTTATGAACCTAAAAATTAAAAGCTCCAACAATACGAGATTAATTAATTAACCAACAATCATTAATTACTGGTCACTCCACTAAAGACCAACAGCTTCACTCTTTGAACTATAGATATATTTTTGTGTCCATGGATATAACCAACGAATAGTAAGTTGACCCTTCATGAATTGCTCGTAAATATAGTTGGATCAAATTACTGTTTTACCCCTTAGTGATATCTAACTCTTTAAGTATCATTGATCCCTCTAATGAACAATTAGTTATAGTCTAACTATAAATTAGATCACTTTTTGGCCAGTGAGAAGGTGAGGGCCCTCATTGCTCAAGACCCCAAATCAACCTTTAAGTGAGTAATTCATCTACTTACCCTAGAATTGGAAATGAGTGAATTCCATCTTGAGCAGCTATGTTCCTAACTCCTTACTCGGACAAATCCCTAAAGTAGGCATATTTTATAGGGCGAAACTTACGTCGTTAATAAGCCTCACGTATGGTCAAAAGAAAATTTTTTAAATCATCAAACTCCTATTACTACTAAAACGTAGCAATAGTGGTAAGTGCGGGGTCGAACAATAGAGAAGCGAAAAATTAATTTCTTTTTTTGGTTAGATATGACCGTGGAAAAAAACAGTAAAAATGGGTTTTTGGTTTTAAATTGAAAACATGCAAGTAAAAGTTGTTGGGTTTTATGTCCTAAAACTCGTGGTTTGCAATGAAACTTATTCTGAAAATTCAATAAGTTGTTATTGAATATTTGTATTGCTTATTAGAAATCCAATAAACCTAAATGACCCATGACTATTACATGAGTACTTGAACTTTATGTGGAGACATAAAAGTGGATCAGGTTTGAATAAATAGTCAAAATGATCTATAGTATATGAATAAGGTTGGGTGCCTTATTCTGGTAACACTATTGGATGCGGCCTACTCTGTGGTTGTTACAAAGAGTTGTAAAGTGCTATAAACGAAGTGATCCTAATTCTTACATGTTATGGCATGAGGAGTGGGAGCATCCTATGCAAAAGGGTTTGTACAAGATCAGACCACAAATTAGTCACTCTTACTTTATAACGTTGTTTACTGTTTAAGACTTATTATTTCAAAGCGATGACCTAGGTAACTTGACTTTAATCCTGAGCTAACTTTGAATTCCTGTTTATTCGGGATTATCCTTATATTTGCATAGGTTAGGGTTGGCTCAATAAACTCCCATTTCAGGGGTAAGACCGGGTAGATAGTTGGGGACATAGGGTGCAAGAAGGACTTCACTCCTACCCGCTTTTAAGGATAGTAGAGAGGTTGTTCCCTTAAGCGCTGACTTTGGGTCTTGAACAAGGGAGCCCACCCTCTCATTGGCTCGAGAGGGATTCAGTTTGTTGATTGGATCACAAATCAATTGTTCATTAGAGGATCAGTGGGACTTAAGGAATAAGAGGTAATCTTGGGGATAAAACAGACATTTAACCCAATCATTATTACGAACAACCTGTGAAAGGTTAACTTACTAGTCATGATTATATCGAGTGGACATAATATATCGACTAGCTCGTAAATGGATTAGCTTTAGAGTAGCGTGATAAGTTAATTTGAAACATTCAAATTATAATTAAAGAAATTAGTAATTGTATGAGATATAATTACACGTTTAATTTTAAGAATTAAACATAATTGGAGAATTAATATTTAAATATGATTTAAATATATGAAGGTGGATTTATGTAAAATTAATTTAATATTTGATATTAAATTTATTAGAATTATTTAAATTGTTTAAATAATTAATCATTAATTTATTAGAAAAATTAATTTAGTGAAATTAATAATATTTTAAAATCAAATTTATTTTTGAAATCAATCTGGAAAAATTAAAAAATTAGAAAAACACAAAAATGGAATTGTGACTTTTTTCGTTATCACCTTCAAGTAGCTCACACAAAATCCCCAAACTTTGGCTTCAATAACTCCAAGCATGAGCTACATCTCATGCAACCATCTTCTTTGCATGATAATCTGCAATATATGGAGTAGATTTGAGTGAAATTGAGGAATGCAATCTATAGAATTTTTGCTAAAAAATTCGTGTTGAAGAAGGAGTTCTTCAAGTGGGTTGCTGCTATGAGTTCTTCTTCAAGTTCCCTTCATTCAAGCTTATTTTGAGTCTCACAACTCAATCTAGAGCTCCAAGAAGATAGTAGAGAAGATCTTGAGGTAGTCTACAACAAGATTTGGAGAAATTTGCAGCTGGAAATCGATATTTGAAGAAGTTCTACAAATGTATGACTTGAAACCCACTTGTTTCTGCAATAGATGCTTTAATTTTTGCCAAAATTAATGAATTAGAGTGTGTATGATCCTTGTTACTTCCGTTGCTTGTTGATACACTCCAACAAATGTAAAGTGCAATGGATATATGAAACGATAATGGATTTGTGTGGCTCTCAGATCAAATAGCCAATCAATGCAATTTAAATCATTGTTTTAAGCCAACATATCATATATTCAAATTATGCATGCATAGCTACCCAATCGATGCGAATTAACTAATCTCTATAAGCCAAAAAATCAATTAATTTGAACCAATCGAGCATCCTAATTTGTAATTAAGGCTGGAAAGACCGTGCCTCAACTAACCTACATGTTCCTAAATGCAATTAGGTCCCCAACGGCTATAAAGACTAGAAACACATGCATTAAGATTCAGGATTCAACTGTATTGATTAAGTGTCAGGACAACCATGTTCAAATAGTCAATTTATTCTTTAAATCTGGATTAAACGTACAATACAAAGATTCAAGACCAACCTATAAACCTAAGCATGCTTATCTAATCTGTGCTACAAGGGTAAATTCAAAACATGGACGATTACAAGGATGCGTGTAAGCTTGAATTTAACTAGCGAAGACATGCGATCATGATAGGGCCGTCAATCCAACACATAAAAGTAAGTCTAAATTAAAAAAGATTAAAGAAAAACATAATTATGAATCTAAGCACATTATTGGATAGAAAACTCATCAAAATACAAAGAACACTTGATCTAAGAACTAAACGAAAGATTACCCCATCGATTCATAGACAAGCCAATGAGATACAATCCAAAACACGTCCATAATCCGAAAATAAAATAAAAACTAACCTAAAGATACTAAAAATTGAAGGAAAAGGAAGAAGGATGAAGTTTTACTTTGGCCTCCATCAATTTGGCCTCCTAAATTTGGCATGTTTTGACCTAGGGTCGAGGAGTAGTATTTATAGGAAAAATCGTAGCATTGCAATGCTGAAAGCGTTGTGCAACTTCGATGTGTTGCAACACTGCAAATAGCGTTGCAATGCTGTACATTTTTCCTTAGAGCATCAGGGTAGAGCGTTAGGGTAGCGTTGCAACCCTGAAGAGTGGCAGTTTTGTAATTTTTACTCTTTTGAAGCCTGACTGCTCAAATCACCTCCAAATTGCTTCAAATTAGTCTCGTTTGACTCCAATTTCTTGGTTTTACCTCCTCGGTGCATGATACCTACAAAATAAGAGAATAAACACATAAAATTCATTAACGAACCTAAATTAAGCTAAGAATATTAGCTCTTTTTGAGAGCTAACAAACACCTCAACTTAATTCTTGCTCGTCCCGAGCAAGGTAGAAACACACAATCAAGTAGAAAATAATTAAAAACATGCTAGCTTAATTTGCAACGTTGTTACTCTAGTTTCAACAATCGAATCGAATGAAATTTGTAATCAAGAACGAAATCAATTACAATCAATTAATGAAGCACAAGTTTAAAAATGGTTCTTGATACATGCATGAGTGAGCCTAGAGTCTTGCAAGTTAAACTCACACAGCCTAGAGTTTCCTAACTGATTCAATGATCTGAGCGATGTGGTCACTCAGACTCTGAAGGTCAACTCTAACCTCATGTTCGAAATAGAGGTCATCCTACTGGAAACTGATGGGTTCTTGATAATCATAGAGGCACTCCTGCACAAACTCACCAGAGCGATTAGAAAATTTCCTAACTATATCCTCTAAAGAAATACCTGGATTGGCAGACTGATACGACATCAACAACGACATTTGGCTAGGCTACTCCCAATGAGGATAATACTCGTACTCCGGATCATGCGAATTCTGCATCTGCTTATTAGCCATAACTTAAACAATAGAGGTAAATTCAGAAATTTGACTCTAAGCTCATGAATCTCTCTTACCTTTGGTGTTTCCCGTCATCTCGCATAGCTCGCTTGAAGCACATAAATGTTTATATTTTCTGCCATTGAAAAACAAGTAGACACGAAAGAAAGAAAATATGTTTTGGTTTTTAAAGTTTAACATTCAATTCTAACTAAAAGATATTAATTGGGTCGCTTCCCCGACAACAATGCCATTTTTTACGGGCCCGAAACTTTCGTCGTTAATAAGCCCCGAGTCTGGTCAAAAGAAAATTTATAAAATCACCGAACTACTCCTATTACTACTAAAACGTAGCAACAATGGTAAGTGCAGGGTCGAACCACAGAGAAGCGAAGAATTAATTTCTTTTTGGGTTAGATTTGACCGTGGAAAAAACAGTAAAAATGGATTTTTGGTTTTAAATTGAAAACATGCAAGTAAAATGAAAGTGCAATGGATATATGAAACAGTAATGGATTTGTGTAGTTCTTGGATCAAGTAGCCATTCAATGTAATTTAAATCATTGTTTTAAGCCAACATATCAAATATTTTAATTATGCATGCATAGCTACCCAATCGATGTGAATTAACTAATCTTTACAAGGCCGAAAATCAGTTAATCTGAACCAATCGAGCATCTTTAAATCTGGATTAAACGTGCATACAAAGATTCAAGACTAGCCTATAAATTTAAGCATGCTCATCTAATCTGTGCTACAAGGGTAAATTCAAAGCATGGATGATTACAAGGATGCATGCGAACTTGAATTTAACTAGCGAAGACATGTGATCATGATAGGTGCGTCAATCCAACATATAAAAGCAAGTCTAAATTAAAAAAGATTCAAGAAAAACATAATTTTGAATTAAAGCACAAAATTAGACAGAAAACTCATCAAAATACAAAGAACGCTTGATCCAAGAACTAAACGAAAGATTACCTCATCGATTCATAGAAAAACCAATGGGATATAATCCAAAACACGTCTATAATCCGAAAATAAAATAAAAACTAACCTAAAGATACTGAAAAATTGAAGGAAAAGGAAGAAGGATGAAGGTTTACTTTGGTCTCCATCAATTTGGCCTCCTAAATTCAACATGTTTTAACCTAGGGTCGAGAGGGAGTATTTATAGGAAAACTCGTAGCATCGCAATGCTGAAAACAGCGTTGCAACGCTAGCGTTGTGCAACTTCGGAGCGTTGTAATGCTGCACATTCTGCCTTAGAGCATCAGGGTAGAGCGTTAGGCTAGTGTTGCAACCCTGTGACAGTGGCAGTTTCTTAATTTTCACTTTTTTGAAGCCTGGCTGCTCCACCTCCAAATTACTTCAAATTAGTCCCACTTGACTCCGATTTCTTGGTTTTACCTCCTCAGTGCATGATATCTACAAAATAAGACAATAAACATATAAAGCCCATTAACGAGCCTAAATTAAGCTAAGAATAATAACTTTTTTTTTAAAGCTAACACATATTGAGTCGGCGTATTTGACCACTCACCCATACAGATCAAAGGATTGCTCTCATAGATAGGAGTCCACAACTCACTCAAGATTAAGGTCAAGTCACCTATGGTTATCCTATTGAAATGTTAATCTCTTCAAGTAATGGTGTTATGAAGAGAGGTTAATCATTTCGCGGTCCGGTCTTATACAAACTATTTGTATAGGATACCTCCACTCACATGTCTCTATATGAACGATTAAGATCAAATTGTTTGTAACATTTTACAACAATTGTAATAATTACAAAGTGGTACATATCCGCAGTGTCACTAGAAGAACGCACCCAATCTTATCTATATACTATAGACCATTTAGGTTATTTCTTAAACATGATCTATCTGTATATCAACCACACACATGTTTAAGTTACATAAAATAACCTTGGATCTTAGTTTATTCGATCGAGTTAATGCATAAATAAATAATTTTTATTTTATTAATTACAAATTTTTTTTATACAAGTTTACAAACTAGAGAATAAAGAGATTTAGGATATCAATCCCAATAACACCAATCACCTCCTTTGAAGTAGGAGGTTTCTCGTACTCATCTGCACTTAGTTGGTTAGGAAACCAACTCAAGTAAGCCCTCTTCTCATCCATCGACATAAGGTTGTTTGTCCAAGCCTACATGCAAAAATGATGAAAAATATATTAATCAAATAACAATGTAAACCTTAAACCGTAAAGCATGGCTTACCACTTGAGACTCGAACACCTGGGTATGAATCGCCTTAAATCCAGGTGATTACGTGCAACTCCATCGCATGATGCGTGATATGACATTATTAAAGAGCCAACTCGTAACTTGTCTATTGAGCGATGATATGGTTTCATACAACCAGATCTCTTATAATTCAATCGGCCAAGCACAACTTCCTAAGCTTATATAGACTATGCGGATCAGCCTAAACGACATGCCTAGAGCGATATCTTAACCCCGTTACTAGATCCAAATGTTCCTGCCCAAAAAGACACCTTCTTCTCCAATAACTTAAAGTTTGGCATATTCTCTAGTCTTCTCAACCTCTCTAAGAAGAATATAATGACACAGAAACCTAGTAAAAACTAGCTTCATATTAAAAAAAAGTTCAAAACAAATTTGCATAAATATATATAATTGTTTAGGCATTAACTTACTCTTAATGTTGGAAATTATTTTTCCTATAAGGGAATAACAAGTTAGATTAACCAAAAAATAATTAGAATTGTGATTTTTTTGGACCAATGCCATCTACAAAACAAAGAAAACTACTTTATACCTCGGTACAAATCCTGTGAGATCGCGGTCTGAGATTGGAACGTATAGGTGAATCTTGGGCTTGTATGCCTCGAGTTAGAAGGTTTTAGGTCATTAATGTTTTTGGTCTCGGTCCTCATCTTGGGCGAGATGGCCCTAAGGCAAAAAATAGGAATGCCTTAAAACCCTCAACATCCAGAAAAATCTCAAGGGAGATTGAATGCATCTCATGCGAGATTCATCCAATCCTGATTGAGAATTAACCTGCCTTTGGATGATATCATGCTTATTTCCCACAACAAATCAATATAAACAAACACATGAAAGCGAACCAACAAAAACATGTTAAAATCATAAAAAAAAATGCAAAGATTTTGCCGGTTTTCCAAAATTTTTTTAAACCTAACCAACTTAAAAATCCAACCTTTAACTTAACCAACAATAAAAAGAACCACAGAATACCTCAATAACTATTCTATGGAAAATACAAACGAAGTGTATGGATATGGTTCACCTATTTCGAACCGGATGGATATTGTTGGGGTTGATGCCCTAAATCTCGTAGAGTCCTATAGTTTATAATTGTAATGTACAAACATCTTATTTATTTAATAAAATATATGATGTTTTATTTCAATTTTGGTTGCATTAACCACAAACCAATAAACTAATATCCAAGGTTGTCTTGTAGCTTAAACATGTACGTAGAGACATACGGGTGGATCATGTTTAAGTGAAAACCTAAATAGCCTGTAGTAGATGAATAAGGCTGGATACCTTATCTTGGTGACACTACGAGTACGACTCGCTTTGTAGATCTTACAATTGTTGTAAAGTGCTACAAATGATCTGATCCTAATCATTCATGTGGAAACATATGAATGGGAATATTCTATACAAAGGAGTTTGTATCAGACTGTACTATGAAATGTTTAATCTCATTATATAACACTGTTCATAATAGAGACTTACATTTCACCAGGATGACCATAGGTAACATGATCTGAATCCTGAGTGAGTTGTGAACTTCTACCTATGAAGGCGGTTCTTTGATTTGTATGGGTGAGAATGGTTAAATTTCCAACTCAATAAGTCTACCATTGTGGAGATTCGTCTGATTAGGGAGCTGGGAACACAACTATACAAGAAGGAATTCACTCATTCCCCAATGTCGGGGTAAGTAGATAAATTGCTCCCTTAAGGACCGATTCCGGGGGCTTGAACAATGTGACGTCACACCCTCTCCTGGCTCGAGAAAGGTTTGGTCATAGTTGGATTATGATTTATTGTTCATTAGAGGGATCAGTGGTACTTAAGGAGTTAGATGTAACTACAAGGGCAAAATGGGTGATTTTGGCCCAGTTGTACTTACGAGCAATTTGTAAAGGGTCATCGTGTTGTTGATTGGTTACATTCAATGGACACAGAAATATATCTGTAGTGCAAAAAATGCAATTGTCGGTCTTTAGTGAAGTGTCCGACAGTTAACGGATGGTGAATAATTTAGTTAAAGAGTTTAATTAATTATTCACGTATCATTGGAGCTTCAAGCTACAGGTCCACAAGGTCCCATCTGTAGCTCAATGGGAATTAATGAGAATCAATTTTGGATTAATTTGAATTGTTTAAATTAATTGAGAGAATTAATTATATATGATATAATTACTATAATGTATTTGATACATTATAATATAAAGTTTATTTGAGAGGAGATAAATATTTGAATGTGATTCCAATATTAATTATGTGAATTAGATTCATATAATTAAATTTAAAATAAATGAGATTTATATTAAATGCATTGATGGGAGAATTAAAACTATAGGTTATATTGTATATGATACAATATAGAAACTATAGGTTATATGTTATATTTGATATAACATATAGTTTAATATATATTATATGATAAGATAGTTATCGTATAAATTTATATATTAAATGATTTATTAAATAAATAAATTATTTTATTTATTTTATTTAAAACCATTTTCTGGGAGGGAGTTGTAACTACCTCTTCCTCTTTCTCTCCATTACGTATTAGTGGGAGTTTCAGTTTTGGTTGCTTCCTCTCCCTTTTAGTGAATATACAGAAAAAAAAAGTTCTGCTTCTTCATTTTTCTCTCTTGCTTCTCAAATTCTCTCTCTCCAAAATAGCCAGAGCACACACTCCTCTGAATTCTCACTCAAAGAATACTGAGATTTCCATCTGATAGTGTTCATCGATTCGAGGGACTTCATTGAAGAATGGCCTTCAAAGGTAAGGGTTCTCAAACCCTCTTATTCTTCTATTTTATTTTGTATTTGAGCATGTTGTAAATTCTATTCTAAATGCATAATTTTTGTTCTTCCGTTGTAAAATCTAAATTTGTGAAAATTGGAAAATTGGGACAATCCGCTTCCACTTAAGGACCTTTCACCGGGTTCCTTCAGTGTACCGATCTAATGAAAATTGGAGATTGTAGAAATTGTAATGGAAAGTTGAAACTGTTCGCTGAGAAAGAAAAGAATGTTTCAGTTTTGGGCATCGGGGTAATTTGGTTTGTTCACGCGGATCCAAAATATAAGTTGTAACGTCCCGCTTAATTTTTGGTCTCAATCTCAGCAGAAATGATCCAAGAAAAACTATTTGGACAAGATTTGAAAGACAATGCTAATTTTGAAATGTAGAAACTTGAAACGATTATTTTTTACAATTTCCCTTTAGAAATGATTTGTTTAAAAAACATTGTTGAATTTTCTAAAATAAATAATACTTTAAACTCTAAAAAATTAAAATTATTTTTTTACCATTTTTTATTTTAATGAAGATAGTTAGTATTCTGTTCCAGGTTCTTTAAATTTTCAAAAGTTTCATTAATGCCATTTTTTTTAAAAAAAAAAAAACACCGACGGTTAATATATTGACATAAATCGTCAATATCACATTAAAAAAAAATACTTATATACAACCCCTGAACTTTTCACAAATTTCTGTCAAAATAATGGTAAGAGTATTTTGAGAAGTAGATATTGCATGTGTTTGTTGGGCAAGGTTGACTGACTTTTGGAGTTGTGTTGTAGAGGTCTTGAATTATTATTATTATTATTATTATTTTGTGTATGTAACTTGGCCATCTGTTAATCCCATATTATACATATATATTTTGTGCACCTTGTAAAGAGGTAGGAGAATACAACCCTTGTATAAGTTAGTATTTACTTTTTGAGCAATAAGTATAATGACCTGTCTAAACTTCACAAATCTAATGGATATCAAACTTCTAAAATAATTGCTTTTGTTTAAAAGTAAAACCTAGGTCATAATACAGGATTATTAAAAATATGTCTACTTAATAAAAATTCAATCACATTTTATTCAAACAAGTTGTAGGTAGAATTATTTAATAAAAAAATTTCAAAACAAAAAAGTAGATAATTTGAACGATTATTTTATAGTTAAAAAAACTACCATAGATATCTCTGACATCCTATATCAACTATGTACCCTAAATATAGACATATGAAGTCAGACAAAATAACTATGCCTCTCCAAACATCGATATATAAACTCCATAGACATAAACTCTCCCGACATATGAATTCCAAATATCTTATATCAACATCCTAATAATCCTATTTCCAAATGATGAAATTTAGGTTATAGAAAAACTTATTACATCTCTTTAATCCACAAACTTTGAAGAATTTCAATAATATCTTAAAATTTTGGGTAATCTCTGTTTAATTCTTACTATTAACACCAAACATGAAAGGTTAATATAATCCAAGTTTAATATGTCAAAAGTCTCAATTTTATAAAAATTTTAATAAAAACATATTGATGTAGATAGAACTTTCTAGAAAAAATATTAAAACAAAATAAAAAAAAGTATATATTTAAATTAATAAACAAATATTTTACATTTTTTTTAACTAGTTAAAATATCTATTATTTATTTTATATTCACATTAGTGACATTTTGTTATTTATTTTATATGACTCATAGATACTTTATACGATATAATAGAAATATCGGTTAATCCCTTATGCGAATGTCAAATTCATGGATATATGTAAATATCACATAAAATACCCATTAATCCATTTTCCAACCATCACCCAACCTAAACAAACGTTTATCCTATCAACAAAGCATATACACAAGCAAATTTAAACTTCAAAAGAAAATCAAAGGTTCTTCAATGCTCAGCTAAAACTACAATTAGAACAGAGAAGATGAGAAGAGAAGAGCAGTTGGCCTAGATAACTGGCTAGGCTTCTAGAAGCACATAATCAGGTGATCAATATGACCATTAGAAGCTACTGATATGAGTTACCACTGAGTTGAATTTAAAGGTCTACCTGAATCCATTCTGATCTTCTTTCCCAAATTTTTGAACTACAGAAGAATATATTGAGGCGATAACTGTTCATATATTTGGACACACGATTAGAAGCCTACGTAGAAGCGTCTCGTCCTAGACAAGATCACAAAACCAAGCAACCAACCAAATACGGAAGCAGATAGGTCTCAATCATAAAGTTTGTAGTCCTATTTCCTTTTGTGTTGCTTAGTTTTGGGGGGTGGGGATAAAAGTTGAGTCAAAGAGATGAAAGCATGGAGATCAATGAAAAATAACGACAGAAAAGATAAATTCAGCAAGTTTTTCTTGTAGAATACCAGAACATAAATCTAGAATAGCCACTGTGTGAGTACCGAATGAGATATTCGTTTTATTTATTCGAATACTTAAGACAACCAACATGATTTGATGAGAGAGCTTATTCAAGCAACCATGACACAGCAATTGAGAATGAATGGACTGAGATGGTTCGTGCCGGAATCGAGACGCCTCCACTGCAATCGGTTGGCCCTTGGATCTGGGGTGCATGTGTATATGCTCATGGAATTGTTTGTAGATGATTCAACTGATGCACCGATCACCAGAAGTTCATCCCCCAATGACTTGAATGCAACTCCCCAACCATTGTTAACAACAGCAAGGACTGGAACCGGACCCAAGTTCTTCCACTCATTTCTCCCTTTCAAATACACTTTCAGCTCATTTGAAGATGGTTCGAGTGAGTAGAGCTCGTTGTTCGCAACTGCAACAAGAGGAGGCGATTGAGAAGTCGAAATTGGAGCGTCTTCCAGCATATTTTCAATCAAACTCCACGAGTTTTTCTCCTTGTCAAAGACTTCGCCACAGGTGAGATGGTTTCCATCTTTGTCTCTTCCTCCAATAACATAGAACTTATTATCCATGAAACAGCCTGAGCACTTTTTCCTCGACCGGTGCATGTTCGGCAGAGGCTCCCACAATAAGCTTTCAGGATTATACTTTTCTACAGCGTTCAAGACAGTTTGTCCATATTCCAACCCCATACCGAAGGCGCCTTCCGTGCTGAACTCAAGAGCAATCCCTCCTGCAACATATGCATCAGAACCACAAGAGGCAGACGCAAATAAACACCTTGGACTAATCATAGAAGGGCCTTTAATCCATTTGTTCTCTGCCAGCTGATACCTCCAAATGGCACCTCCTGTAAGTTCTCGACCAGTAACGATAAGATCTGTGCCTGCACAAAGTGATTCCTTATCTGCATCCAAAAAACAAGTATCCGATGGCAGGACCGGAAGCCTACGACACGACTGGAAAGTCCGATCGAACATCATCCAGCTACTCTCCCCACTTGCTAACATGAAAACAGATGACTCTTGGTATCCAATTTCTTTCCTGATCCTATATAGTTCACCACTCTTCACAAGAGCAAAATATCTCTTGCTCACACAAGACAACTTCCATTGCTCGGATTGGGGAAACCTAGCCAAGATTGAGAGCTCCAACTCGTCACCAAATAAAGGAATGGAATAATCTGCATCCTGAGGTTTTAAACCAGAGGATTCACCAACACCAGAGTCCCTGGTGAATCGTGGTCCGGAACTACGGGGAACTAATTCCCCAAAGAGCATATTTTTATTCGTCCTTAAACCACACTCACACCCACACAACTTCCCTTTTCCTTCTTCTCTACCCTCTAAACCTTTATCCTTATACATTGATCTAACACTGCAAAACAAAATCAACAAACACAAGCATATGCACTTCAGACAAGTAACAGAACAAAAAAAAAAGTTCCCAAATCAAATATTTAATTAATTCATCAGTTTCCAACCATTCCCTCTCAAGGAAAACAACTCCCAAATGCTAAACATCCAAGAGGCACTTTTACAAAAACCAAATAACAAACTCTACCACGAAAAATCCCAAATCACTTTTCAGTCAAGCAAAGACACAAACACCTTAAGGGCCAGTCTAACAACCTAGATCCAACGGCCAAAAACAGATGGAAAATCCACCCCCAAAACCACAGAAATCAAACACTTCAGACAGTTCCAGGCTATCCCAAACATCAAATCAACCATTAGAGAAGAAACCCAGATAAAAACTCGTACCAAAACCAAATAAAAAAAAAAATCAGTGAGTGAAACGTGCAAAAGGGGTTTACCAGAAAAGTCAACAGAGCGCAAACCGTGGAGAAAGGGCCAAAAGGGTATCTGAAACGAAGATGAAAAATCAAAGAACCGAACCGTGAGAGACGGTAGGGATTGAGAACGGAAGTGGGGGGAGAAGAAGAAGGAGAAGAAGAAGGAGAAGAAGAAGAAAAAAAGGCGTGAAGAGAGATGGAAATGGAGGGAAAGAGGAGGCCATTAAAGCAAAGAGAAGAATGAGAAGGAAGAGAGCAGGTGATGGTGGTACTAATAATGGTGGCAGAGGAACAGTATAGAACTCAAAGAGCACACAGAGTTGAAGGGCAAAATACAATACAAATTACAAAGGCTACTTTTAGGAAGGAAGCGAGTGAGAGGAGAGATTGATTCTTTTTTGGGTTTGAAAAAGGTAAATTAGTATTAAAAGTGGGCACTAATTGAAAGGGTCAATTGGAATGGGTGGAATTTGGACACCTCTAAACTCCACTTCCATTGTTAAAACAAACAATATGATATTGGGTTTTGGGTTGAGTTGAGATCTTGGGAGAGAGAAAAAGGGGAGATTCTGATTCTGATTGGCTGTTTGTTCTTCAGTATATTTGACGGGAGAGACAATCGAGGAGAAAAGAAGGGAAGACAATGGCCTTCTCTAAATGGGCGTGAGACAAATCAATCAAAGCAATTCAAACAAACCTTCATCCTCAAAAACCCTCAACTTTTTCATTCCGTTCGATGATTTGGGGAAAGAGAGGAATGGGTTCCTACTCATTCCTACGATGGATTTCCATTTCTTTCCTCCAATTACTCTTGCCATCGCCATCGCCATCGCCATGCACAATATGACAAAAAGCTTCCATTTTTATGAGGGATTTTTTTTTTAGTGACATGTGTGAGTGTTCGAATCATTTTATACATACCTCAATTAAAAGAGATGGTCATCATGGATTAAACCTATGATCTTTTAACTCTTTATCAAGTTTTTTTTTATATTGATATAATTAAATTTATTATAATTCATCGAGTTAATTTTTTGGATTGATTGAAGATTTAACATGATATGATATCAGAGCAGAAAATCTCAAGTGAAGAAGAGTGTAGAAATATTGATGTAATTAAATTTACATCTTCCTATTGAGTTGCCAAAACAAAAAAGTGGAGGCTTAACTAAAGATGTATCAATAGATACCTTTTTGCCTCAAACACTTCTCTAGTGACTTTACTAGTCATTGGTTTATCATTCTCAGTGTCTAAAACTATAAACTATAGACATAACATCGACTTACCAATCACCTATCATGTCTCCACTATTTTTGGACTTCACTTTTCTTTGCTTCGACATCGTGTTTTGGCTTTACTTCTTAAAAAAATTGATTTTGAGATCTTTTAATAATCCACAGTACAAATTAGACCGATGTTCATTTTGATTAATAGATAGGAGCTTATATAGATTTGTGTGCACGAACTCTATCTAAGAAATTAGCTTGAAAGTTGTATCGTACACAATTTTTGTTATGAACAAGTGTTTTTTGTGGAGGGCTATAAAATCGTCACTTAGTCCCTGGAAAAGAACTCACTGAGCCTTAGTTGGAAGCTAATCCAAAGCTAAGCTTGTAGGCTCATAGAGACAACAATTTTGAAACTTTTTGGATTGATTTATGATAACATGGTACCAATAGGAGGTCATAAGTGAGGATTGTTGAAGTATTGATGTAAATAAATTTATCGTAACCCATCAACTTAAGCTTGGTGATTTAACATTAATTGATGTCTTAATGATGATCAGATTGATTTTCAAAATTACCCTTAACTATGCGGTCTTTACAAGCAATTGACTCAATGAAGCAATTTTTTTTTATTATTATTATTATTTAGTTCAATAACAAGTGAAAGTAGAGATTCAAACCTTTGAACTTTTAGTTGAGAATACTATGTCTAGCTAGAGTTATGTTTAAATTGACACTCATTGTATGATTACATTTTAAAAAAAGGCAACTTAGAGTTTGAGATGATTATCTAAACGAGAATAGGTCATTAAATACATTAAAAAAGTACTTAAAGTGCTTTTTACTAGAGCTATTACAATTAAATATCCAACCATAGGATAACCACTCTAAATTGTTGTAACTATACCTTCAAATTCATGAATTACAAAGTTATAACGTTAGTAACTTAATTATAGCCATAGTTGGTAACATCTAATAAGATTGCAAGTTTATCCATTTATTCGAAGTGATTTTTTTAAAGAAAAAAATAGTACAAAAGAAAAAGAATCAAAGACAATCACGGTGAAGGAAAATTCCTTGAAATAGATTATGATACCCACTATAGGTGTTTCTCAAATCAAATTGTCAATTGATCGTTCCATTGTGATTAGTTAGATTATGCATAATTTTGTATTAAGTTTTCAAATCAAAAGTAATAAATTTGAGAAAAAAAATTATGTAACAGGTTTGTGGGATTTCATTCTTGTTTTCTTCCATCAACAAAAAGATTCAAACAAACAAAGATACAAAAATTCGAGGACTAATGATCTATCCGCAAGAGGTCTCAATTTTATGAAAATTTCGATGAACATAATGACAAAATGTCGGTTTCTATGGACATCTCTAGAAGAATTATAAAAACAGAAGATTAAAAAAAAATTAAATTAGTGAATGAATATAATTTTTTATTTTTGTACTTATTATATTTAATTTTATTTTTTTGTATGTTTAATAAATTTTTTTAGAATATAATAAAAATATTGATTCATTTTTTATTTCGATATTAAATTCATAAAATATGAAAATATCAGTATGTTGATAAAAATTTTATGTCTATGAGTTACCCGCCTTACATAGTTTATAGAAAAAGAGAAAAGTAAAGAATACGAAGAAAATTTGATTGATTAATTAATTAATTATTATTATTATTATTATTATTATTTTGCCTTCAAAGTGATATGACTACTAAATGACATGAATTCTGACCATGATAATTATACTGTCAAAATAGCTGCAAACCACAATTTATAATTGAGGCTTTCTTTTTTCTTTTTCACTTTATTGGAAGGAGAATAAAATCATTCTTTTGACCAATAATTTATTGCCATCTTATAAAAAGAGAAAAAAAAAATATTAGAATTTACAATTTTTTTTGTTGATTTATTGTCATTATTATTTTTAGGCAAATCGTTGGTTTATTTTTAAATTCACTTTATATTGGGAAAATATCAATGAATTATGAAGTTGCTCTTGTTTCAACTCTTCCAGGAAGTTATTTAAAGAAGCATTTGGAATAAGAAATAGAACTGCAAACTTCTAAATCTTGGAAAAATTTGATCTTCAAAGGGTATATTTTCAAAAATGTCTCAAATAACTTTATTTATTATTAATTTAATTTCACCATTTTTTCCTTATTTTTTTATCTTACCAAAATACCCTTATGGACAATTAGTTATTATTATTACTAATTAATTTAGTACTTTTGAATGTTTGAGAAACAACATAGAAGGGTTTTTTTAAATTAAAAAATCAGTTGGAAATTTCAAACACATTATTTCCTTTCAAATTTTATATTTTGGTAGAAAAATTACAAATTTATCACTTTTTTGTTAAGTTTTTTATTCTATTGTTTTAAAAATAAATAAAAACGATAAAATAAAATTTTCGTCATACTTGTCTTTTTCATTTTGTTTTTCATTTTTTAAAAAAGTTCAACATAATTATTTTTATTTTTTATTTTTCAGATTAATGTTTTTACACATAATTTCTTTTTTAGATTTTGTTTTTAAACCATCAACTATATACGTGTTTTTAATTTTTTTTTTAAGTTTTGACAGCATTAGTTGGATTTTTTTTTTTAAAAAATATTTTTTTAATAAATAATGACAAAAATAGGGTTGGGGGAAGTAATTTAAAAAATAGATGTTTTAGGAAAGTATTGACAGATTTAGGGTAGTGAAATCGTGTACCCAGTACACGATTTCCATGTGGCATACTCGTGTACTAGGTATACGAGTACCATTTAATCCAGTCACCTGACCACGTCAGCTGACTGGTTGACCGGTCAAGCGAACTCGTATACCCGGTACACGAGTTTGCTTATAATTTTTTTTTTTCTAAAAGTTAATTATCAAAACTTAATTCCTTCATTGTTGCTTATAATTTTTTTTAATTGTTAAACTTAATTATATATTTAATCTACAATGAAAACATCTTGCACTCATATTAAAAAAAAAAAAACCAGATATTAAATAATATTTACAATTAGTTTTTTTGAGATTTGCAATTTGAAAATGATACAATATGAGATTTAAAAACGACCCCCCCGACCCTTATTCCTCATGAGAGTTGTCTTCGTGCCCCTCTAAATTAGGTTCACCCCGTTGTTGCTGTCTTCTACAAAGAATACGTCTTCAATTGGTGTCAGCAACATTGAGTCGTCTTGTTTGTTGAATAATACTTTCTACGTTCATCAATGTTTGCTGACACATTGAACTCAATTCTGGAAGGTTGTTCTGCACTAAATATTGTTGAACTTCGCTGATAAAATTATTCTGTAGAATAGAAAAATATTAAACAATATTCATATTAAATATATATGGAAAATGTATGATTTGAAATATCCTATCATGCAGTAATAGTAAGCGCCGTCTGGTGAGATAAATCGCCTCGTGATCAAATTGTACCAGGGAAAGTAGTCGTCCGATATAGCTGGCCCATTTGTTAATTCTCTCTGTGCACAACGATCACGTCGTCCATGCCAGTAGGATAAATACTCCGCATGGATTCGATGCCAGTCTTGGTCGTGCTTACCTCTTAAATCGATCTAGTGTAGTTCTGGGAGTGTATAGGACAACGGAAGTATCGTTTGTCGCATCCCGAACTGTCTCAGCACACGATCTGGATGATGCCACTCTACTATATGGAAGTATATAAGAGGGCTAACAGTCAACCAAATGTCTTCACCATCACAACAATAATCAGGTAAGGATGACCAAATCTGTGAGTATGGCGTCCAAATAACCTGACAAAATAATAATAATAATAAGAAGAATACATATAAAATTTTTTAAATATTCATTTATATACATATGTACTACTTGATTGAGCGTCAGCATGTCGAATATTTTCTTGTACACGAGCAACATATTTGCTGACTGTTCATAGGAAGCTAATACACCACTCCATCTAAAATTATAAAAAAATACAATTAATTTATATTCTTACATAAAATGGTAACGAAATAAATATATAAATAAAATAATACCTGGCACTAAGTGGCCAATGATCTGGGACCTGTAGTTAGACTTGTGGTGCTACGATTAGAAATCGATTATAAGTCCATATTTATAATAGTATCATGGCCTCGCTATTTCCAACGCTTGTGCATTGGAAGCCCGACAAAGTTCTCTGTACAACCATGCAAGACATGCACCACCCCACGAGTACATACCAACGTGCTCAAAATCAGACAATAATGGGAGGAACATGAGATGCACCAAAGTATTTGACTTGCCGAAAAATAAAAATCCTCCAATAAGCTGTAGGGTGTATGCTCGTGCGTACCTACGTACGCTGATGTTGTCGGCATCGGAAGGTAATTCAGGAAACTGGGACGCCAACTAAGGGATACTTAATTTTGATCCCTTCAGATCCTCTGGTAGAACGCCTAAGAGCTCTTCACAGATGTTCTTCCAGTCATACTGTAGTGATCTTGTCAGTGGTTGCCCGTCCACTCTTAACACAAATTGTACGGCAATATCCTGCAGCGTAATAGTGCATTCCCCATAGGACAGGTGAAATGTGTGGGTCTCTAGTCTCCAGTGCTCAACTAGAGCAGTAATCAGGTGCCAATTAAGCTGGATGAAACCAATCTGTGTAACCAAAAGAAAACCCGCCTTCTAAACGTATGGAATAATGTGATGATCAAATGGGATAGTACTTTGTGCAGTCGCCTCCCTTCTTTGACAACTCAACACTATAGTGGACGAACTATCCCATACTGTTGTGAACGATGCGTGTTTTGTTGCTACAATTGGATAGGATTAGAAGAACCAGACTCTTGGACAATTTGTAGCATTCATCAATAAGTGGTAGGTATGTCATACGCATGTAATTACAAACTGCAATTACATGAGAGAATGAAATCTTGAATGATTGTCACTTATTGCAAGAACATGTCCCTTCTTTCAAGCTTAAAACTTGGGTATATTGTCCTTTGAAGGGAGAAATCATACTTATGCCAGTTTGTACTTCGAAAGTTTGACTTTCCCTGTCAATGGATGTCACCGTATGTGTTGATGCTCGTTTTTTCCACCTCTTCAGTTTCTTTAGGGCATATTTTGTATATATATCCCCACGATCGAGTGCTTCACTGATTTCTTGTCTCCGACGTTCAAAATACAATATTGTGCGATAGAATGTTAGCCTAACCAAAGAAGTAATGGGTAACATTCTAGCACCTTTAAAAACGTTGTTCATGCATTCAGCTGCATTGCTAGTCATCCACCCATAGCGATACCCACCGTTATGTGACTGTGTCCATTTTTCTAAGTCAATGTCTGAAAAAAATTCAAGATATTCAAGGTGCAATTGTTTCAATTCTTTCATGCACCGAATGAACTTACGCCTTTGGTGTTGATTTCCAGCCTTAAACACCAAATTTTTTAGTTGCTTCTATTTGTATTTTGTATTGAAATTACTGGCAACATGGCGAAGACAATATCGGTGGTACGCTCTGGGTTCACTCCAACCAATTTCTTCATTATTAATTGCAGCAAGAATGCCCTTATGTCTGTCAGAAATCAAGCAAATACCCTCTTTTTGGGTAACATATTCACGCAATGCCCACAAAAACCATGATCAACTAGACGAATTCTCACCTTCTACGATAGCAAAAGCAAGAGGAAATATATGTCCGTTTGCATCAACAGATAAGGCTGTCAATAATTTTCCCTTATACTTTCCGTACAGATGAGTTCCATCAATCTGGATTAATGGCCTACAATGGTTGAACCCTTCTCTTGTAGGACCAAAAGACCAAAAAAACTCATCCAAAAATAGTCGTACCTGGCACATTAGAGGGAAGGAAAAACCAGTCTGTTCGTGTTCCTGGGTTGTAATGAACAACAACACTCAGCCAATACGGAAGCTCCGAATATGATTTCTCTCAGTCACCAAACACAACAATTAACGCTTTTCTCTTGGCTTGCCACACCTGTCTATAATTGACATTATAGCCATATTGTCTTTTAATGGCTTCTTGAAGTAGGGCCATAGATACTCCAGGATCAGCTCTAACCAAATTCTGAATTTCGATACTCATGAAATTTGAATCCAATTGTGAATGATCCTGTGTCAACTCTAAAAACAAACATGAGTGTTCTCCTTGAAGTTTTTTATTTCGAACATCCCATGACTTTTGTGCCGATATGCCCGTAGCCTCCAAGCACACCCTTCACTCCAGGATTTACATTTAACATACCAAAGGTCCTAATTTGATTCCATTACGACAATTTCGTAGTGTTCCGTCACACAATATTTTTTTACAGCAAGCTGTAAATCTTCTTTGGTATTAAACAACATTCCCTTATGTATTAAACTACAATTATCTACTTCCACATTCCTTTCTTCCAAAGTAGACCCTAGTTCAAACGTTGAATTTATCATTTCCCAATCTATTTGGTTGAACATTTCCGACGGTACCAACTCAAGATCTTGTTCACCACTACCGTCGTTTCCAAATAATTCATCCACTTCAACGTCGTTGTCACTATCTCCATCATTTCCAGGTTCAAGAATTACTAAATCTTCAGGACGCATCGTAATATTTATTATGTTTTTTTTCAATTATTATAGTTGACAAAAAAATATGTTAATATGTCAACCCAACAAACTCTAATTTCTAAGTTTTCTAAGTTTAAATCAATCATATATAAACTAAAAGGCATCTCTTCCTGCGCTAAGGCATGTAATGCCAACGAACTTGGCAAATCATACATAAGCTATACATATAAGATTTCTAAGTTTAAATCAATCATATATAAACTAAAAGGCATCTCTTCCTGCGCTAAGGCATGTAATGCCAACGAACTTGGCAAATCATACATAAGCTATACATATAAGATTTCTAAGTTTAAATCAATCATATATAAACTAAAAGGCATCTCTTCCTGCGCTAAGGCATGTAATGCCAACGAACTTGGCAAATCATACATAAGCTATACATATAAGATTTCTAAGTTTAAATCAATCCAAACAAATAAAAAAATGTAAGATCAGCCAAAATCATACATAAGCTAAATCATACATAAACTAAATAATACATAAATTAAATCATACATAAATTATACATAAACTAAATCATACACAAACTATATATAAATTAAATCATACACAAACTATATATAAACTAAATCATACACAAAACTATACAATATAAACTATATAATACACTATACATAAACTATACATAAACTATACATACATAAACTATACACAAATTATACATACATAAACTATAACTATACATAAACTACATAAATTATAACTATTTATACATACATAAACTATAACTATACATAAACTAACTATACATAAATTATACAAAAAGGTAGGAATATACCAAGCAAAATTCAGCCCAAAAACATGCAAAAACATACATATAAATACAGATCAGCCCAACTAGAGAAAGAAATATACCAAGCAAAATTCGGCAGCAAAAAATGTAGGAAAATCAAGCAACATGACTGCTAGATTCGGTGAAGATCAAATGGAGGACTGAAAATCGAGAAAAATCAAAATTTTGGAAGATTTCGGTAAAATAGAGGCTTCAGTGAGGAAAATCAATGATGGTTTCGGTGAGGGAAAACGACGGTAGGGAATAAGAATCGTCATTTCGGTGAGGAAGAAGAAGGGTTGGGCGGACGTTTTAATGCGAGGGAATCGTGTACCCAGTACACTACTTAGGGTAATCATGTACCCGGTACACGATTTCCTCAGTCAAACCTGTATGACTGCCACGCCAGACTGGGTATGCCAGGTGGGCAGGAAATCGTGTATCCGGTACACGATTTAAGCCTTATCGTGTACTCGGTACACGATTTAGGTGTAATCGTATACCCGGTATACGATTTAAACACCTATTTTTTGGAATACTTTCCCCCCAACCCTATTTTTGTCATTAGTTATTAAAAAAACATTATTTCAAAAAAAAATTCCATTAGTTGCATATATGAAAATTATTCTATTGATGTTTTTTTTTCTTCAGTATTTTTAATAGGAAAATCATTTCAAACTATTTTAAAAACAGTCGTTTTTAATATTATTTTTTAAAATAATAAAGAGTGCAATATTGAAAGGTTATCATAGTAATTGATATATGAAAAATTACAATAGGTGACAATTTGAATATGCTATTTTGTAAGTATGTCACCCATATTTGATATTTTGCAAATATGGCAAAACCTTCAAACAAAGATTTCTAACTATTTTTTAATTCTATATTTGTCTTAAACAATCAATAAATAGAAAGAAAGAAAAGTCGTGACTGATGCGTTATTTTATTGAATGGAAATATGGATTATATGCGTTGATGGAATTACGTTGTGCGCTCAAGTTTCCCCAGCAGAATCTAAATGTAAATTCCTCTGAGTTTTCTGGTAAGTCCAGGGTCGATCACAAGGACTTATGAAAATGGTTTGCGTTGATAATTTTCTTATGAAAACTTTGCGGTAAACGGTAAATAAATAAGGTGGTTGGTTTGTTGTTGCGTTAATGAAAATAATAATAAATGCGACAAAGTTCGAAAAGAGTTGGCAACGGGAAATACGATGAATATGCGATGAACGGGTTGAGAAAGGTTTCAGCTAACACTCTCTAGGTTGCGTTCATGCCTTGCGATCATGCAACATGTATACAATAGTAAACCACCTCTCGGCGTGAATGTCACGGCTTCTAAGGCTAGAATGCATGCGATAAATATGCGATAAGTCTATAGAGTTTACACATAAACCTCTATTTCTATTTATGCGATGACAACATGACATTCACACAAATATGCGACCGCATAATATCATTCCTATTCCTAGGATGCATGCGATGCAAGTTGACAACAGAACTTATCTCTAAGTCCCATTTTTTTGTTTATGCAGGCCTAATCTTGCTCTTTCAAATCAGATTCTAACCTAGCTCTCTCGAGACATTAGGTTCTTTCTTTAGATTCTCTCTCGAGCAACTCTAAAGGGATGTTTTGCATAACATAAAACAAGACAATCACAAGCAATGAACTTCCTAGATCATTTAGCTTAGTTCCTCTACACCCATTCAACTAGTTTAGCTACTCATGTGTATTAAGAGAATGAGCAGATGTAGAAATATAGCTTCTATTGAACAGATAAAAGATGAGTACATAATAACAATGTAAGTATAGTAAAGAGCCTGGAGCAATTTCTTGCCACCAAGTGTTACACTGTTCTACTTGTGCTCTAAAGATATTCTCGCTTTCGCGAGAGTCAACCGCTCTCTCTCTTACACCCTAAGGTCCTCTTTCGAGCTGCCTTGGATGATCTCCGGCGTCACCACTCTTCTCTAGCTCTGCCGTGAAATGGAAAAGGAAACTATGAACAGAGGTGTGAACTTGTAAGGTGATGAAGTAATCGACTGCTTAACCCCTACTCTGAAGAATGCACTTGATATTTATAGGGTATCGAAGGTGAAAGGTGGCTTCTCTCTCCTGGCTGTACATATGGGACAGCTTTAATTCCTGACTGATGCACCGGATAATTGTCACCGATAAAGCTGGATGTACTTTGTGACCGTTATTGGCTGTCAACTTAATTTAGATCCAACTGCTGACAGCTTTCTGTCCCATCGATCTTAATTGTCCTTTCGTCCGGATGCGTCCACCTTGTTGCGGTGATTCTTCTTGGGTGAATATTTGCGAGCGCGATCAACGCAAAGTCTTGCAGTGAAGTTGCGCTTGACCGATGAATTCCTATGATCGCAATCTCTACAATGCGTTAACGCATATTCTGCACAAAAAATACAAAAATCAATAGTTCCAATGCGCTCATGCACGCGACCGCAATATTATAGATTTTATGTTTAATGAATGCAATTTATCATTTTTTTCATCAATGCAATCCAACATTGTTTAATAACTTAGTGCTATGATAGCGTGCATTTCTGCCCGTTATCACATTCCCAAATTTAAACAATGCTTGTCTTCAAGCATAAGTCCACCGTAAAGTTCTTTTCCTAGATTTCTCAAGAATACTTCATTCAAATCCTATATACCAGAATTTTCTTAAGTCTTATTCAAGTCTATTCTAAAAATATTTCTAAGACCTGGGGACTGCAAGTTTAACTTTCAAAAGAACTTTACTGAATTCTTGGGCATCACATGATTTATTTCAACAAGAAAATTTTCTACTAGGGTGACAAAAGATTTATCCTTGCACAAAAATTTTCTTTATTGGTATTTTTTTTCTAACCTTGCGCTGATCCAAGTGAGTCTTTGTTTTGGCTTGCCTCCACGGGTGTCATGCGAACATCCAACTATGAGCAATGCACTCTTTCTCAGACTAAACTCATACCGATTTGGCATTGGGGTTGCGGTCATCGATTTATGTGTTGATCCTGATAACTTACTTTCGTTTGGCTTGCCCCCACGTATGTTATGTGGACATCCAACTACGGGTAAGTGCCTTTCACAACTTAACTCTTATTAACATGGGTTTCTCCTTTTCGTTGACAGTGGAGTTGTTATTCTAAAAAAAAAAAGTATTTTTTTTAGAAATGAAAATAGCAAGGTCGAAAAATAAATACCTCACCCCTAAATTTAAAATGCGGCAATGTCCCCATTGCCAAAAGATTAAAATAAATTATACGATGTTCTAAAATACGTTGTAAAAAGAGTTTGAAAGACAGCTAGCAAACCCCTAACTTCTAGAAATATTTTATGAGGTGACTATCTTAAGACTAAGTTGACTCTAATATATATGAAAGAAATAGAAGTATATTTTTCATCATTGAAATCTTACTTGGTAAAGAAACAAAATGCGGTAAACTACTAAATTTATCTACTTGTTAAATGATTGCGGTAATCAAGAAGGATGCAGTGATAAAACTTTGAAAAGTGATATGCAATGTGATAGCGCAAAATTTGAAATAAGGATAAGGAAGAGTACATCCCCAAATTTTGCACTGTTGCCTGCATTGTGTTGACGCATCCATCCTTGCGGCGATCTTTCTTCTGTGGGTTGCAGCGATGGAATAAGATGAATACTTCTTCGCGTGACATCGCCGCAATCTAGCACCTCGATCGTTGTAAGAAAACAAAGAGAGGGTCAAATTATTTTAAACAAAAGAAAAATCGTTAACGCAAATTAAACCTTTTTTTTTTTTTAGAAATGAAAAATGAAAAGATAGCTGAAAGATAGTGAAGATTCTGAGTTAGTGGAGAAAAAGAGTTGAAGACTTGAAGTTTTCCCAAGCTTGCGTCCCTGAGAAATTGTGATCATGTGACAACGCAGGGACCACCTACTTCCTTCTTTATTCAAAGTTTCTTAGTTCCATGGAGTCGACTTGGCGATACAGTCTTCTCCATGGTATACCTTGACTCTCTGCCCATTGACTTTGAATATGTTGGTACTGTCGTCATTTGATAATTCTACCACGCCATACGGAAGTACTTGTCGAATTATAAACTGTCCGGACCAACGAGACTTTAGCTTTCCCAAGAAGAGTCATAGACGTGAATTGAAAAGCAAGACTTTCTGTCCGACTTGTAGATTCTTGCTACATATGCGTTGATCGTGCCAGCGCTTGGTGCGCTCCTTATAAATTTTCGCATTTTCATATGCGTTGTTCCTCCATTCTTCTAGCTCAACCAATTGCATTTTTCGCACTTCCCCTTCTTCCTTTAAATCAAAATTCAGTTTCTTGACCGCCTACAATGCTTTATATTCCAGCTCCATGGGCAAGTGACACGCTTTGTTGAATACCAACGCATAGGGGGACATAACTATTGGTGTTTTAAATGCGGTTCGGTATGCCCACAATGCATCATCAAGCTTCACTTCCCAATCCTTCTGCAAAGGTTTTACTACCTTTTCAAGTATCAATTTAATTTCACGGTTGGACACTTCAGCCCGGCCATTTGTTTACGGATGGTATGTGGTGGTCACTTTGTGAATGATATTGTATTTGCGCAGCAACTCCTTTATATAGTGGTTGACAAAGTGTGATCCTTCATCACTTATGATGGCACGGGGAGTGCCAAAACGTGTGAAAATATTTTTCTTCAGGAACTGGGAGACTACTGCCGCATCACTTGCGGCGCATGCAATTGCCTCTACCCACTTGGAGACATAGTCAACGACTAATAAAATATAGTGCTTACCGTTTGAAGGAGGGAATGGTCCCATGAAATCAATCCCCCATACGTCGAATAATTCCACCTCCAGGATAGTATTCATTGACATTGCGTTCTTCCATGAAATGTTGCCAGTGCGTTGACACCCATCACATTTCATTGCGTAGTCAGCAACATCCTTGAATAATGAAGGCCAAAAGAATCCACTTTGTAAAACCTTGGCTGCAGTGCGTTGTCCTCCAAAGTGCCCTCCATAAGTTGAATCGTGGCACTGTGACAATATGCGTTATTGAGCAACATCTGGTATGCATAATCAAATGATTTGGTCTGCGCCTCTTTTATACAGATTCGGCTCATCCCAATAGTAGTGTTTACATTCATTCTTGAGCTTCTTCCGTTGATGGTAGGTGTAATCTTCAGTAAATTGTTCACAGACCAAATAATTAACGATGTCCGCATACCATAGCAGTTCTTCTATGAAACAGCTGCTCATCCGGGAACACGACACTCACTTCAAATTCATTGCGGTCAACTTCAGGATTCTCCAGTCTGGACAAGTGATCCACAACTTGATTCTCTGTCCCCTTACGATCAATTATCTCGATATCAAATTCTTGAAGGAGGAGAACCCATCTGATCAATCTCGGCTTTGCGTCCTTCTTTGTCATCAAATATTTGATTGCCGAGTGATCAGTATGAATGAGTACCTTGATTCCCAACAAGTATGCCCGAAATTTTTGCAACGCAAAAATTACAGCCAGGAGCTCTTTTTCAGTAGTGATGTAATTAAGTTGAGCAGGGTTCAGGGTTTTACTCGCAATGCGATGGGGTGCAAAATTGTTTTCTTCTTTTGCGCTAATGCAGCTCCCATCGTATACCCCATTGCGTCGCACATGACTTCAAACGACAGTGTCCAATCCGGCGCAATTAAGACGGGTGCGGTAATCAGCGCATCCTTTAAAATTCGAAATGCATTGAGGCAATTGTTGTCAAATTCAAATCTTCTGTCTGCCTCTAGTAACGCACTCAATGATCTTGCTATCTTAGAAAAGTCTTTAACGAATCGTCTGTAGAATCCGACATGCCCTAGGAAGCTTCGTACTGCCTTTACGTTGGTTAGAGGTGGAAGCTTTTCAATTGCGTCAATTTTTGCTTTGTCCACCTTCAACCCTTCTCTAGAGACCTTGTGCCTCAACACTATACTCTCTGTCACCATGAAGTGATATTTTTCCCACTTAAGCACTAGGTTTGTCTCTTCACATCTTTTCAATATTTTTCCCAAATTGGCCAGGCAGACTTCATAAGTGTTCCCATAAATGGAGAAGTCATCCATAAATATTTCTACTGAGTCCTCGAGAAAATCTGAAAAGATTGCCATCATGCACCTCTAGAACGTGCTTGGCGCATTGCAGAGGCCGAATGGCATGCGACGGAAAGCGAATGTTCCATATGGGCAGGTGAATGTGTTCTTGTCTTGGTCTTCAGGAGCTATCATGATTTGATTGTACCCGACATATCCATCCAAGAAGTAGTAAAAATCATTCCCTGCTAGTCTGTCCAGCATTTGATCAATGAATGGCAAAGGGAAATAATCTTTTCTTGTTGCCGCATTCAGTTTGTGATAGTCCATACATATGCGCCATCCAATGATGGTTCGTTGCGGTATTAATTCATTGTTCTCATTGGGGACTACCGTCATTCCGCCCTTCTTAGGCACACATTGCACGAGGCTGACCCACGTGCTATCTGCAATGGGATAGATAATGCCCGCATCCAGCCATTTGATAATCTCCTTTTTGATGACCTCCTTTTTGACTACCTCTTTCATTGCAGGGTTTAAGTCTACATTGATTTTCAATGTTTGCTTTATCCGTTTTGCAAGTATCCTTGATATATTATATAAAATTCCTAATTATTTTGTGGGATTTGTATTATTAGAAGTTTTTAACATTTATGTAAAATTGAATTTTATTTTAGCCCATTTATGAAGAAATCTGACGATATTTAACTTTTAACTTCTAACTTTTAACTTAAATTTTAAATTACGTATATCAAAATGATAATGCTTGAAACCATTTGAATGAAGTCAGTGAAGAACATGGAACCTAACATTACAACTTTATTCAATTCACTTACAATTAAATAAGTTGAAGTGGTGCCAAAGTTCTTATTCTAATGCTTATGGGCAGAGCTTGATAATATTTTAATATATGATCTGTAGTACCAATAAAAATAAAAATAATATGTTTTTGGAGCTGCCTAGGTCACTAAGGAACCCAAAAAACATGCAAGATTAAAAAAAAAAAAGAAAAAAAGAAAAAAAAAGGACTGAGATGGGCAGCTCCAAGAAAAGCTTTGGGATACAAAATAGTTTTGGAAAGTGATGCAACCTTATTGTGTTTGTCCTATTCATTGGGGGAAGATATGCTAATTAAACAAATCCTCTTTTGAAGGTTTTTTTTTTGGTATTATTTTAGAAGCAAACCAATTATAGAGAAGATGCCACAACCAAACACTACTATTGGTAATCCCATTTTGGATGATGGCTTTCTTCACTAATTTCTAAATTATTGTCTCTTTTTGTAATATAAACTTGAAACAATTGGGTGGTTTTAAAGTTTGTGCGTAGTTTATTTGTAGAACTTTATATGTGGTTTATGATTTTATCAAGTATGAGTCATGAAAGTTTAGTAGGTATATGATATTTGTGTTTGAATTATGTTGATGTCAAAATCCAAAATGTGATAATAATGATAAATTTATTAGATAGGGAGGAAGATGTGACTTGCAAAATAGAAAATCGATTCTCAAGTTAGAAAGTGGATCAGGATAACAAATTAATAATTTGTGAGTAGAGAATATATTTATTTCTTTCTTATGTTATCGTGATATATAAGAGTGATTGGCTTACATTGTTGCTATAAGGTCTTCGCTTCGCTTTGGAATAATTCTTCAACTTATTAAGCTGAAGGGTGGGCCCGACTTTGTGTTTGATTAGGGTCGATCTCGACCTTGGTCGAGGTCAGGCACTTCTTCTAAGCTATTTTGGTCTTAGGGTGATGTTTTGAGTCAGGGTACGCACGCAGGAAATGCTCCATTTGCTATTTTACTTGGTTGTCGAGGCTGATCATGTTGATTAGGGCCTTGATCTAGGCTAACCCTCTTCTCTAGACTCATTTTAGTCTTACAATGTTAGTTTTGACCGAAACATTTTTATTTTCTTGGCCTTGATACTTTTGTCCTTATTTGATATAAATTATATTATTTAATCCAAAATTACCCATAATAAAATTTTCCTATTTTATATCAATTAACTGCTCACATGAAAGATTAACAATGATTAAATACTATAAGCTAGTTAAACATGCAATTTATCAAACTGAACATTCAACATAACGCATATCAATGGCCAACCATTATAAATTTAAGCACGATAATATTGAAAAATATTCAAATACTATAGATTAACTCAAATCCATAAATAAATTCATCAAGATCCTAAAAAAATGAGTATAGCCACTCATAATTATCAAACACATTTCTCATACAATTTGGCAAACATAAATAGTAATGAAAGTGAAAAGGAAGAAGGAAAAACTAATGTTGAAGAGATTCCTCATGAGAAGCCCGTCAATCTCGCATTGATTTGTATATCGAGATCTCAAAAGGCCTTCAAACAATTTTTCTCACTCTCAACTCTTTCTTGCCTCAAAACTCTCTCTAAGGCTTCAAAGTTTCGTGTCAAGTTAGTTGAAGAATCCTAAGTCTTATAGAAAAAGATTTCGAAGACTGATTTTTTTCCTAAATTAAACGGGCATCGAAGGTCGTGTAGTGCCATATCCTTCTTCCGTAGTACCGCATCTCCAATGGCTAGTGTTGTAAGCGCGTGTTATTGCAACACAGTGCTCTCTGCAAAGGTGCAGCGCACCGACGCCCTTCTAATTTGGGCATCTTCACTCTTTTTCATCTCAATTTTTGGTGGTTTGCCCCAGTTTAACTCTTTTGACTTCCAAATTGTTCTCTTGCTCAAAGCCTAAAAATAACTAGTAAACGATTTCAAATCTCACAAAATAAGCAAAGATAACTCTAAATTAAAGGCAAAGAAGTGCTTTCAACATGTCAGCATAACTATGTGGATAAGACATCATCATCTGTGTTGCTAATTAGAGAAAAAACATATAAATAAATCGAGAAGTAGGATTAAAATACTTGTTAACATATCAATATCATCATTCGTGCTGCTAGTTAGAGGAAGGGTACATAATTAAATCGAGAAGCAGAACTAAAATATTTGTTAACATATCAACTATCCATAAATCGAAGGGTTTGACATTAGTTTTATTAAATATCTATTGATATCTTCGATATCTTTTACAAATGCTCATAAAACATAGAAAAGCGTCATCTATTTAGTCCAATAAATGGAAATACTAATAACAATATTCATAACTTAATTTGAGAGTAAACACAACTTAATTATTAATTTAAATATTTTTTATAATTTTTTACTTACAAAAAGATCTATTAATATCGATATTTTATCTATATATAAATCGATATATTCATAAAATTAAAATTTTGATATTAACATCGATTTTTAATCTTTAATTGAGATTACATTCAAATGAGAGGAGTTTTGAGGATATGACAATGTTGATCATTAGGGTTGTCGCACATTCTTGATCAAATAAATTTGATTCCTACCTTTTATGTGTAGTAGTAGTATGGGTCGAATCTACGGAGAATCGACGTGTTTCTCAATAAAATGTTTATAGCACGATGTAACCGGGGGGGGGGGTTGATTGGAGTTGAGTGTAATAAAAGTAAGTGCATAAAAGTAAAGTACAAGAAAAATGATGGAATAATAGTACAATCTAATGGAGCATTCTAGTTTAGAGGAATGGATTAGGTAATATTCATCCTTACATTTTTATTCAATAATCTCAAGCACGTGGTCAATAGAACTGAAAATGCCGCGTTAAACGTCCTAAACTATTGGATTCCAATTAAATTATATGCAAATTAATCAAGAATAAGAAGTATCCTATAATCAATCATACACATGCATTACGTTCGAGGACTAAACCACGATGATAACCTAGCATGGAAAAGCCGGACTAGCCTATTTATAACTCTCTATCTCCTGGCCATTCAAGACAACTATATGGGTTTGCAGAAACACCATCAAAACCCATATACCCATAATATGATTGTAGCTACTTGCAATCAATACATAACAATTACATATTACATATTAGATTTTAGTAATTAGCATGTGATACGAATTTGGGTTGACAATTCTCAACATTTAATTAGAAAACTAAAGAATTCAATCAAGAGATAAAGATGCCCAAAAGATAGACATTTTTACATTCAAATCCAAAATCCTCAAAATATTACATTAGGTTCCTCCAAAATCTTCTAAATTAGAAAACTCACGAATCTTACTTTCCCATGACGAAGAAGAAGCTAAAATCGAGCATCATTCCAATCTATTACAAGAGAAGACTCAAAACTAAGAAAGTGAAAGAGAGAAGGGGAAGAAAGAGCTGGAAGTCCTAAGGTTGGATCATCCACAAGGCTAGTGACTGAAACAGTATTTATAGAAATTTCTATGGTACCGTGACGCTCTCGTCAAATAGGTCCTTGGGATATAATGCCATGTCGCAGCCCTTAGGAGTGTTGCGGCACTCGTGCATCTGTTGCATCAAAGTCTAAAGTGTCATGGCGCTAGGAGATAACGTCGTGATGCTCAATTCATCTTCACTCTTTAAAATTTGTGTTGTGTGTGGTGCCTATTAGGCACCACTACTTTGAGTCTTCAGGAGAGTTTTCGTAAGTTTAACCCCTTCATTCCTGATTGATGCATTTGAACTCGTTTTGGCTTGTTTTGGCTTCATTTCGACTTTAACACTCGATTCTATCTCTTTTACGCCCAAAACTTATAATATCATGATATAAACACATAAAATCAAGGAACAACCTTGAATTAAGTAAAGCGAGATAGCACATTTTCATTGGTATCAAATATATGATTAAGAAAAGGTTGAAAAAATTGATTGATATAATACTTATGTCAACAAAATGTGCCTTCCTTTCTCTATGGTTCAATCATAGGAATTTCAAAATAAAACATGTTTGGTTGGAGCAATCCTACATTGGATGACATTTTAAATTTCTTTTTTTCCCCTAAAAATACATGAATGAGAACAAAACATATCGAAAGAATTCGTGTTGGTCTTTATTCAGAACAATTCAAGACAAGAAGTTAACGTGCCAAGTCATAGAGAATGTAGGGGAAATATTAATAGGGGACATTAAATGTCAAATCCAAAATTCGAATCATGTGTCTAGGAACATTAGAACATCAATTACAATCTAAAATCAATGCTTTGATCTTCCGCAGGTAATTATTGAATTAAAAAAATTGAAAGAAGCAAGTTTTTTTTTCTTAAAAAAAGTGAAAGTTACAAGATTTTTTTAAAAAGAAACAATCATCAAACCAAACCACTATAAAATAACATCTAGGTAAGGTGTTTGAAGAAGAGAAGAAACTTTTTATTCTAACGCTTTAGATGGAAGGGAGTATGGTAACAAGACATTGTGACAAAGCGTCACGTGGAAGAAGGTAATATTGATCATCTCATGCACAACTATCACCTCCTCAATGAAAAGAGATATTTCTATAAAATCTACAAAGATGTCATTAATCAAACTAACCACCACCATACAATTGCACTCGATCCCGATACAATAAATATTATTATTTTTAATTAACGTTTGGGTTTTTGTTATCTGTATAAAGTTAAATATATTTTAAGTACCTAAGTTTGTGTAACCTATGTATACTTTGTAGGATTTGTTTAGTTTGCAAGATCAATAAATTTATAATCCATGATAGACAAATCCTCATATATTAAATGTGGCTACAAGAAATGAGCAATTTTCCAACATTGGAAACCGTTGACATAGACTAAAAAAATACATAGGTAGATAATCTTTTGATGGTCATAGAGTCGTTGGGAGTATCGTTTGAAAAAATTTGTTGGGAGATTGTTAGCTTCTGAAGGAGCTATTTTTATGCCTCTAATCTCTCTTGCTTATTTCATTTAAAGTGCTTAAATGTTTTTAATTGTAGATTCTCAATCAAATCATTCATTTTGGAGCGTCATGGCCATTCGAGGTTATTTTTTAATTATTTGAAGTCATATTGAGCACTAGAGACATTAAGGATCGAAAAAGAGCAGAATTCCACCAAACGGTCTGGTGCTGTGGTGCTAGTTGATGCCACGTGCAATGCCTAGGATAGAATGCAACACAAGACAAGAGTGTTGTGACACTCTATATTTTGACGAAAAGGATTGTGCCATGCGCGAGCGACACCAGGCAAAGAGCACTACAACGCTTGCTCGACACTTCGGCAGAAGGCCCATAAGGGCTATAGTCCTAGACGCTGTCGCAGTTTCTTTATATATTCTCTTCGTTTTAGGGTTTTGGTATGTTGGATTTTCATAGAAGCTAAGAAGTAGCTCAAATGAAAGAACTCTTATTCAAGAGTACCTACGAGCAGAAGCGGATCTTTCCAATTCATTGTGACAGAATTATCACATATACATTTAAACATACTAATATACATTCATAATGCTAAAGAGATCAAGAGATCATACCAGTTGAAGATTTCTTCTTCACAACGAGTCTAAAATCCAACCATCTATCTCGAACAATCACGACTTGAACGAAGATGACACCACCACTCAGAGCCCTCAGTATTCTTGGAGTGAGAATCCAAAGTGTGGGCTTTGTTCAGATTTGATAGAAGAGAGGATGAAGAGAGACCATACACAAAGATCAAGCAAGTGGGAGATGAGGTTGTCTATCACATAGACAAGATGCTTGATCGTTTAGGTGAAGTATACGATTGTGTAAAAAAAAATAAGCAATTGTTTAAACGATCGTGTAGGAAAGGGTAAGCGATCGTCTAAACTATTGTGTAGGAAAAGGGTGAGCAATCATCTAAACAATTGTGTAGGAAAAACTAAGCGATCGATTGTTTAGTAAATATCGAGAGCTAAAAGATCGCTTAGTAAAAGGAAAACGATCGTATAGTAAATAGCGCGCAAAGGTGTAATCGGTAAGCGATCGCTTAGCAATATTGTATAGGTAAGCAATCGTGCAGGTACTATCGTATAGGCACTGATTTTCTAAGCGATGAAACACTCTTTAACACAATGTCCGCACTCTCATGCTTAACACACCCTGAGCTATTTATGCATCTCAAAGTGATCTTTCAACACACTCATTGGTTATTAGAACAGAAGAGACGCCGTCCCATTTCCCTTTTAACCGTCCAATGAATGTGATCTCATCATATTCATAACATATTAATTAATATCATATATTAATTATAGTATTTTTTCCTCCACTAGATTTAAATCATATTTATACCCAATTTCCTCCAAATGAATGTATCTCATAACACAAAATTAACATATCATATATAATTAACTAGTTCAATTATATCATATATAATCGAACTTTCTCTTGTCAATTTGAACATTTCAAACTGACCCAAAACTTGACTCTCAATTTGTAGCCAAGCTACCAAGGGGACCTTATGGACCTAAGGTCTTGGGGTTTTTATGTCCTAAAACTCGTGGTTTTGTAAAACATTAGAACTTATTCTGAGAATTCAATAAAAGTTGTTTGTTGAATATATTGTTTTTTAGAAATCCAATAAACCTAAGTCCCTTGACTATTATATGAGTACTTTAACTTTATGTGGAGACACACAAGTGGATCAGGTTCGAATAATTAGTCAAAATGATCTATAGTATATGAATAAGGTATAGGTACCTTATTCTGGTAACACTATTGGATACGACCTACTCTGTAGTTTTTTACAAAGAGTTGTAAAGTGCTACATACAAAGTGATCCTAATTCGTGCATGTTGAGACATGAGGAGTGGGGGTGTCTTGTGCAAATGAGTTTTGTGCAAGATCGAACCACGAAACTTGTCACTCTTACTTTATAAACGTTGTTTACTATTTAAGACTGACTATTTCAAAGCGATGACCTAAGTAACTTCACCTTAATCTTGAGCTAACTATGAACTCCTGTTTGTTCGCGATTATCCTTTGATCTGCAAACGGTGAGAGTAGACCAATTGCCTCTGCTCAATAAGATTACCATTTTGAGGATAAGGCTGGATGAATAGCTGGGAACATAGGGTGCAAGAGGGAATTCACTCCTACCCAATTAGGGTTAGTAGAGAGGTGTTCCCTTCAAGTGCTGATTCTGGGTCTTGAACAAGAGGTTTCACTCTCTCATTGGTTTAAGAGGGATTCAATTTGTTTATTGGATACAAAATAAATTTGTTCAATAGGGGATCAGTGGAACTTAAGGAACAAGAGATAATTTCGGGGGTAAAATAGAGATCCGACCAAGCCGTTATTATGAGCAACCTGTGAAAGGTTAACTTACTAATCATGGTTATATCGAGTAGACATAATATATCTACGTGAGGGGAGTTCGACTATGGGCTTTAGTGGAATCACCCATTAGTTAACGAATGGGGGTAGATCAGTCTAATGAGTTTAGCCGATTAATCCCGGATCGTTGAAGCCCATGATCTGTAGGTCCGCGAGGTCCCCTTACTAGCTCATAAATGGATAAGCTCTAGAATAACGTGATAAGTTAATTTGAAGTGTTCGAATTAGAATTAAATACATTTGGAGAAATAATATTTAAATATGATTTAAATATTTGAAGATGAAATTGTGTTAAAAATTATTTAATATTTGATAATTAAATTAACTAGAATTATTTAAATTGTTTAAATAATTATTTATTAATTTATTAAAGAAAATTAATTTATGAAATTAATTTTGTAAAATTAATAATATTTTCAGTTTTATTAAATAAAATTGATTTTTGAAATCAATTTTGATAAAATTGAAAAAGAAAAGAAAAACACAAAGTTGGAAAAATTGATTTTCCATTTACTCTATGAACTAGTTCACCAACAACCCACTTTAACTCTACATTAACTCCAAGCATGAGGTGCATCTCATGCAGCAAGCTTCTTTGCATGAATATCTGCAATATACAGAAGATTTTGGAGTGTTTTGGAGTAGAGCAACCAAATGAAATTCTGAAAGAAAAGTGAGAGAAGAAGGGTGTTCTTCTCCATGGTTGCTGCTGTGAGCTTCTCCGAATTTCCTTAATTCCAGCTTATTTTGAGTCCCACTACTCAATCTCGAGCTCCAAAAGGATAGTAGAGAAGATCTTGGGATGGTCCACCACAAGATCCTGTAGAGATTTATAGTTGAATCAAAGCTTAGAGGAAGTTCTTCAAAGGTATGTCATGAAACCCATTTTTTTTCTGTTGAAGCATGTTTTCTTTTCTACCAAAATTAATGAATTAGAGTGTTTATGGATCCTGGTTTCTTCCGCTGCACATTGGTACCTTCCAACAACTGGTATCAGAGCATCAATAAGAATTCAATTTGGTTTAATTTTGGTATGGTGGGTGTTTTATATGAGAATTATGAAACTGTTGTACTGATATGGTTCTTTCAGTTTTGGCTTTTAATTTCACTTTGATTTTCCATTTAAATTTGTAATTGGATCTTGCTTGATGACCTTTAATATGTTCCCAAGAATCTGAAATTTATTTGAAGTCATTAGAGTTGGAATTAAGCTATAAATCGAAGAAACAAGCAAAGAGGACGAGAGTTGCAGTTCCAGAAAATCAGCCTTTGTTCTTATCGTTGTTAAACTTCAGTAGCTAAACGATCGTTTATCTTCATGCATTAAACGATGTGAAGAAAAGCTGAGCGATCGTGTAGATTTGGGTGTTGATCGTTGAGGTATTTTTCGCTAGACGATCGTGTATCTACCGGAGATAAACGATACGTTGTCTTGCTATACGATGGCACTACACGATCGTGTAGCTTCAGATGAGAGCTAAGCGATGTGATGAAGAGCTATACGATAGCTCTGAGCGATCGTTTACCACGATCGTTTACCTTTGATCGAGAGCTAAACGATGCGTCGAGTTGCTAAGCGATAGCACTCCACGGTTCGAGTCCGGTTCAAGCTACTTGAGTTCGTTTTGGAGCAGTTTGAGCGATCTAGGAGCGGTTCAAAAGTTGTTTTGTAATAATTAGGTTTACTTTGCTTGTTTTTGCCAAAACTAAAGCCATATCAGTTAGTGTTTAATTATTTATGCATGTGATGTATATTATAATTAAATAAATCTTGTATGTGCATACAATATACCATGTAGATTTAAAATCCCACCATAGGAAGCATGCTACATGCATTAATAGTATGTTATATATAGTATGCATGTTAGGGTTTCTTTTTAATATAATAGTATATTAGATATTGAATGCCTTTGTTGTTTGTCATAGATTTTAGCATGTGTAAAATTTTGTAAGTTGTTATAAAATTAGGTTAGACATTTAAAATCCATAACAAAGAATAGCTGCATGCTCACTTAGGTTAACCACTTGTTTTAATAGTTAAAATAGGTCATTAAACTTGTAAAACTAGGGTTACAAACTCAACCGGTATATAATCCTGTCGAAGGCTGGGGGTATTTAAATTGACGGTCTACGGAACACCTCCTACCTGGGGATTATAGCCGAATAATTGAGTGTTGGTAACTGATTTTATGAGCATTCGTGAGCGATGTGAGGTAATAAAAATGGTTTAACACCTAGACATTGTAGGTTTAAAATCTATTTATAAGTGTTATACTTGGATAAACCACCTAGACTTAGGGTTATTTTTATTAGTCGAAAAGAACCTAAGTATAAACCCAAACATTTAGAACACTTCAGTGGGAGAATAATAGTTATTAGCTCTCACGTCCTCAAGAGTTCACATCGTGAGATCCATGCTCGGCTTCTTATTGATTTTACATTGACTGCTTCATACGGAAAGTGTTTGCATGGGTCAATAACAAGGTGAATGGGGGAAGTCGTTCATAGTAAGTGGATGAAGGAAATGTGTCAACATTGTCCTACAATCTCCTCCATTAGTTTGAACCGTGAGATTCTTATGTTGCGTTTGCTATCAGTTTTCATGCGGCATTAGCTAATCGTTAACCGCAACGATCCCTACGGAGGGTTGTAACATAAGATTCAGAATAACCCAGGCTTCAGTAAAATGAATAGGGTCTTATAGTTCCGTCTTGGGTATTGTCTTTTATTTCGGAGGCTTACTCATACCATCTGTAAGATCTGAAAATGGCGGGTCTACACTTACAAGACTTACTAAGTGTTAGTAATGATCTTGACCGAAAATGATAACTAAATGACTATCAGAATATGAGTTATTCTGGAGATAGTATTTGGTCAAGAACTGTCTTGCTTTTGTGAAAGAATTTTTGACTGCCCCACGGTAGCATTTGTTCTAAATCACTTAAGTATCGTTGTAAAAATAATGATTATGGATACATTATCACTTTGCTAAAACTTGATTGGATTTAAAAGCAATTCACTTATAAAATTTGTTTATAATTTTAGAATGACGAGTTCTATTATACAACTGTAGGCTTCGGACACACTGATTAGGGACAATTATGTAAACTGAAAATCGAATTTGAATACAATACTCACGATAGACGATTTGAGATTTGTCTTAACGGAAGAATATCCTCCCTTTCCTAGCTCAAATACCAACCAAACTATTCGGGAAGCGTTTGATAGATGGATGAGAGAAGTCAAGTTGGTTTTATACTAGAATCTCTTCCGAAGAGTTTTCTGCAAATTTTGAATGCATTAAGGAATAAAATTTGACTACTCTACTGAATGAGCTATAGGCTTACCAGACAATGTTAAGAACAAAGGGTCTAGTGTCAGAAGGAAATGTTACTTCTGCTGAGAAGAGAGGAATGTCCTCCAAGCCTGAAGTTGTTTCCTCTTCAAAGAGTAAGAGTATTCTGGTGAAGAAAGGCAAAGGGAAAGGGAAGAAGAAGCCTACTGGATTAAAAGGCAAGGATAACGCTGCAAAGGGAAATGTTTCCATTGCAACGATGAAGGGCACTAGAGGAGATACTGCCCTCAATATCTCATCGAGAAGAGAGCAGAGAAAGGTAGCCAGGCTAACTTGTCCCTGGGACCGTTTGCTCAGCTCATCCAGTGGGAGAAGTTGCTACTTGTTTTTAACTGTTAAATCTTGTAAATAACAAATTGTATATATTTTTGTGTTAAATGAAATGTTCATCTTCAAAAATTATGTTTGTTTTAGCAACTTCTGTTGAGAATCAAATTGTTAGATGCCATTTGTAGATATTTAGATATTTAAATGACTAAGATCAAAGTATAATGAAATTAAGATTTCTAGCTTTGATTGTTAACAAGAGTTGTTAAGGCAGATCAAACCATCTTAATCAAAGAGTTGAGAGTACCTCAATATAGTGGGAGGAAAATGTGCTTCCTAGACATTATTGAGAAATAGATGAATTCCCCATAAGAAACCTATTTGTATACTGATATGTTTACAATGATTCTCTTGTCTAAAGTGTTTAAGAATCATCTAGCAAGACTAGAAATACTAGAGCTTAATAACCTAGGGCAAATGGGAGAAATATCAGGTATGAGGTACCAAATGGTAAACCATGGGTATGGGATGTCCTAATTTATTGTATTTCTATATAAAACTCAGAAACTCAGTCTTATATATCAGATATATAAGTTACCACTAGAGTTTTAGTCCAAGTGGAAGTTTGTTGGGTTTTATGTCCTAAAACTCGTGGTTTTGTAAACATTAGAACTTATTCTGAGAATTCAATAAAGTTGTTGTTGAATATATATTTTTTTAGAAATCCAATAAACCTAAGTCCTTTGACTATTATATGAGTACTTGAACTTTATGTGGAGACATACAAGTGGATCAGGTTCAAGTAAATAGTCAAAATGATCTATAGTATATGAATAAGGTTGGGTACCTTATTCTGGTAACACTATTAGATGCGACCTACTCTGTAGTTGTTACAAAGAGTTGTAAAGTGCTACATATGAAGTGATCCTAATTCGTGCATGTTGAGACATGAGGAGTGAGGGTATCCTGTGCAAATGAGTTTTATGCAAGATTGGACCACGAAACTTGTCACTTACTTTATAATGATGTTTACTGTTTAAGACTGACTATTTCAAAGCGATGACCAAGGTAACTTCACCTTAATTCTGAGCTAACTATGAACTCCTATTTGTTCGGGATTATCCTTTGATCTGCAAATGGTGAGAATAAACCAATTGCCTCTGCTCAATAAGCTTATCATTTTGGTGATAAGACTAGATGAATAGCTGGGAACATAGGGTGCAAGAGGAAATTCACTCCTACCCGATTAGGGTTAGTAGAGAGGTTGCTCCCTTCAAGTGCTGATTCTGGGTCTTGAACAAGAGGTCTCACCCTCTTATTAGTCTGAGAGTGATTCGATTTGTTGATTGGATCACAAATAAATTATTCATTAAGGGATCAGTGGAACTTAAGGAACAAGAGGTAATTTAACCTTAATCTTGAGCTAACTGTGAACTCCTATTTGTTTGGGATTATCCTTTGATCTGCAAACGGTGAGAGTAGACCAATTGCCTCTGCTTAATAAGCTTACCATTTTGGGGATAAGACCGGATGAATAGTTGGGAACATAGGGTGCAAGAAGGAATTCACTCCTACCCAATTATGGTTAGTAGAGAGGTTGTTTCCTTCAAGTGCTGATTCTGGGTCTTGAACAAGAGGCCTCATCCTCTCATTGGTCTGAGAGAGATTCGATTTGTTGATTGGATCACAAATAAATTGTTCATTAGGAGATCAGTGGAACTTAAGGAATAAGAGGTAATTTCGGGGGTAAAACAGATATTCGAACCAACCATTATTATGAGCAACCTGTGGAGGGTTAACCTACTAATTATGGTTATATCGAGTGGACATAATATATCTACAGTGAGGGGAGTTCAGCTATAGGCTTTAGTGGAATCACCCATTAGTTAACGAATGGGGATTAGATCAGTTTAATGAGTTAGTCGATTAATCTCGGATCGTTGGAGCCCATGATTTGTAGGTCCGCGTGTACCCCTACTAGCTCGTAAATGGATAAGTTCTAGAATAGCGTGATAAGTTAATTTGAAATGTTCGAATTAGAATTAAATAAATTTGGAGAAATAATATTTAAATATGATTTAAATATTTGAAGATGGAATTGTGTTAAAAATTAATT